>NC_141041.1:20140000-20337500 GCF_052040795.2 Danio rerio
GTACAGATGAATTGGGTAGGCTAAATTGTCCATAGTGTATGAGTGTGTATATAAATGAGTGTGTGTGTGGATGTTTCCCAGAAATGGGTTGCGGCTGAAAGGGCATCCGCTGCGTAAAAATGTGCTGGATAAGTTGGCGGTTCATTCTGGTGTGGCGACCCCGGAATAATAAAGGGACTAAGCCGACAAGAAAATGAATGAATGAATGAATGTTTTAAAACTTTCCTTCCACATAAAAACTTTGATTATGACATGAACTGCTAAGCACTTCATTCAGACAATTTTAAAGGTGATTTTTTCAAATTTTCAAATAGTTGTATGTCGGCCATCCAATCTCAACAAAGCACACATCAATAGAAAGCTTATTTTAGAATGACACTTTTTGACTGGTTTTAAGGTCCATGGTCATATATTTTTAAATATTTGTTTCGGATTGAATTTGCTTTTGATTTTTTAAGTTCTAATGAAAGCAAAAAAAATGTTTTTTGAACGTACCGTTGGGACTCCTCTGTTCAATTTAGGTTCGTTAGCTCAGCATATTAAGTTAAAGTCACAAATTTACAGGTGAAATTTGACTAAATTTGACATTCAGATTAGAGCGTTGTGACAATGGCGGTGGTGATGACATGGAGACAGATGGGATCCAAATGCAAGAATTTTAATAGTTATTAGCAAGCAAATCCAAAACACAAGGCTAATTTGTAGTCAAAAAGCAGGCAGGTTCAAAGTAACAAACAGAGTGTCCACCAAGGCAAACAAGGCAAAAACAGTATTCCAAAACCAGTAGTCAAAAATAACAGGCTCAAAGGTCATAACAAAATGGCAGATCAAACAGTGAGAATACGCTTGGTAAGGCAGCAGATACTGGCAATACTTTGCACTGTTTGGTGTTGCCAGGTTAACATATGGCCACCAAACAGGAAGTAACCAACGAAGAACTGACAGTTAGAATTGTGGTGAGGGCTCCCTCTGCAGGTTGGATAAGTGGTTGTCAGTTCTGTTTGTTACAAGTGGTAGTTAAATCTAGCTTTTAAAGACAACTAGCAAAATAAAGCAATAAACACCTAAACAACAGTTTGAGACAGTGATCAATGCATTAGTGACCACTTGTTTAGATTACTGTAATCCACTGTATGTGGGGAGTAGGTCCACTATATTGCCTGTTTGCAAATGGGGCAAAATGCTGCAGCACGCCTGTATACTGATACTCGTAAATATGACTACATTTCCCCTGTGTTAGCTTTGCTTCATTGGTTGTCCGTTCATTTTAGAATACAGTTCAAGCATTTTTATTTCTTTTTAAACCTTTAGATGGTCTTACCCAACCTTTTTCTCTGAAATGATACACCCTTATAAGCCCACTTATTCTCTAAGGTCAGCTGATCATCTTCTCCTGATTGTGCCAAAAACAAAGCATAAGCTTAGAGGGGATCGTGCTTTTGTTGAAATGATTTGCTGCTGCTTAGACAGGCCTCTTCCATGTTCTCATTTAAATCTTAATTTAAATCTTAATAACTGGTTATTTTAATTGATGTGCTTTTTTGGTAGTTTAGCTATATTTTATCTTGTATTTTATCTATTTAAAATACTATTATGTTTATTTTGTTGTATATTTTCAGTACAGCATTTTAGTTCACTTATGTGTTTGTAAAGTGCTCTAGATAATAATAAAGTTTGACTTGACTTAACTTAATATGTTGAAAAGTTAGGACATGCTAAAACAAATCCTCAACTTTTTTAGTGGTGAACTGGTGATCGATTCCAGCTACAATGCTGAACTGTCATGGCCTTCTCTTGTGCATTTGTCTTTTATGGATGAGAGACTGGGAGACTTGAATGAGTTAGTGACATTTTTAAGATAAAATATTGCAGAAATCATAGATTTAGAATGATGAACTTCTCTTGTTATGACTAAAAGGCTCATCTATTTGATCTTCATCTGGACAACCTGTTGTCAAAGGGGTTTAGTCATTTTAGAACAGCTCAGCGCTTACAAATCAGACAAAACTGGAAAGTTAGGATGTCAGTGAAATAGGCTTTGTCAGATAATTAAGGAAAATAGTGGCAGATGATAAACGGAAACAACAAAAAAATTTTTTAGTTTTGATCAATGCTATTTTTCATGTCTCATTTAGTTGTTTATGTTGTTGCTTCTTAATATGAAATATGTGTAAAAATTGCTAATATGTCTGTTTGGATAACCTCAGTTCCACTAAGCATTGGCCTTGAAATTTGGGATGTAGGTTTTCCTCAATTTTTGCCCTCCACTGTACAAAGAGACTTTTTGTGTGTGCGTGTGCTGTATAAAACAAAAAAAGGACTAAAAATGAAAATGAGCTTAGAGCTGGTGCAAATTCATCTCAGTGCTCTTTTATCCCTGCAGTTTTTTCCTCTTTTCCTTGCTCGGTGCAGGCAGCGAGAGTGGGCTGAAGCCATGAAATCCATCATTCCACTTCATCTGCAGCACTCTCCCTTTCTGATCAATGATAGCGCTAATAATAACTGCCACATAGTCACCTCCAGCTCGCTGTTGGTCCGGCACGGCTCCGGGCCCCCCTTTCCAGATTGCCCAGTCCGATTAGGAGCCCATTACAGAGGCTGTTTACTCATAATGTCCCTCAGGCCTGGCCCTGCTTTGTTTGTCTGTCTAGAAATCCAAAGGTGATGAGATGACCTTCTGTAACCGCAAAAGTTCATTCTCACTCTGTCACTTTTATTGGTTGGTCAGTGTTTATTATTGACAAGAGATTCTGTCAAATGTACATGATAGGATTTTGTTAACTTCCTAAAAAAAACACCCTCCGGCCACTTTATTAGATACACCTGTCCAACTGCTCATTAATGCAATTTTTTTTCAGCCAATCACATGGCAGCAACTTAAGAATGGTGATTTAATTGACGTTGAATGTGACATGGTTGTAGGTGCCAGGTGAGCTGGTCTGAATATTGTAGAAAGATTTTCACGCACCACCATCTCTAGGGTTTATAAAGAATGGCCTGAAAAAGTAAAAATATCCATTGAGCGCCAGTTCTTTTGGCGCAAATGCCTTGTTAAAGCCTGAGGTCAGAGGAGAATGGCCAGACTGTTTTGAGCTCATAGAAAGGCAACTGTAACTCAAATAACCACTAGAGGTATGCAGAAGAGCATCTCTGAAAGCACAACATGTCCAACCTTGAGGCAGATGGGCTAGAGCAGCTACAGCTTTGGGCCCATTGAGCAATTGTGCATCGTGTCAACGCCACATAGCCCAACTGAGTATTGTTGCTGACCATGTCCATCCCTTAATGACCACAGTGTACCTATCTTCTGATGGCTACTTTCAGCAGGATAACACACCATGTCATACAGTGTGAATCATCTCAGACTGGTTTCTTGAAAATGACAATGGTTACACTGTACTGAAATGGCCTCCACAGTCACCAGATTGTGGTGGAACAGGAGATTTGAATTCAGGCACGTGCACACATAGGGCTCAACCTGTGCAGTGCACATGCCCTTTTTAGTCTTGAACAGAAAGTGCCCTTCCAAAATGATCAAAAGTGCCCCTGCGACCCCCCCCCCCCCCCCCACTGCCCTTCAGTAGGCGCACGACAACACCGCTCTTGAGTAGTATACTTAGTAAGGTATAACTAATAAAGTGGACAGTGAGTGTATAAGCTTAAATGCACTGAGAAATATCATAAAACTCCAAATGATTATCAAGACCCTACTGTAGTTTTGGTTAGGATTTTCAAAGAGCACTTATTTGCCCTAAAAGTGATAGGGCAGATCAAACCGTATAAGTCAGAAAGAGTGTACATGATAGTAGACGTCACATCTAAAGCATCACAAAATCACTCATATCTCATAAAATGAAAGTCTTTGAAAACTATGACATCACAGAAATGTATACGTGTTTAGGGGAGATTAAAAGGAAGTGCAAAACATACGAGAGCTCGTGGTTGTGTTGTTATGCTCAAGTGTTTCATAACGCTTTTCATAAAGTTTGAATTTACTTCACAATACAACCAAATGTGGAGATGTATACATACACAGCAAATTATCCTTAGAAAATAAGTGCCTCATGTCATCACTTTCCTAGAAGTACTGTATACTAACAATGTGACAGTGAGAAATGCTAGCTCTACATGCATAATACAATGTTTTTGGACATTCTTGCAGATGTGTATAAACTCGGATTGTTTTGAAAAATGTTGTCGGGTAGATGTGAAACTTTTTTCAAAATGCAAATACATGATTTTGCCAAGTACTATTTGGTTCTTTATTAATGTCTATTCTATGTTGTGCCTGGAACATAATTTTTGTAAAAAAAAATGTCATTAGTACCTGTTCTATACCCTTAAACCCAACCATAACTGTAAATAATATCCAAAATCAGAGAGGAATAATAGTTGTAAAACAATCATGTAGAAATCCACAAACCTAACCGTAAGCCTATACATAAACGGTAAATGTATCCCTTAACTCTGGTTGGCTGACTAGAATGTTGTTCCAGGTTAAACATACATGTTACTCCAGGAACTTGCCCTACTTGATAGTGATGTGCGATACCACTGATTTCCTATCCGATCAGATACAAAGTAAACTGAAGGAGAGTACCGGCGATACCGATCCGATTCTGATACTGCCCAAAAATGACTGTTTGGGTAATTAAAGTATTTACAAGTGTCACTTTATTCTGAATGCGAGGCATATTACAGGTTATTTTTGTTTGTTGTTTATTAATGAAGAATTATCATACAAAAAAATTTTTACATATTTATTGACAGCATCTGAGTATGTATAAAACATTCACACTTCTACATTTAGTGACATGTTAATCCGGTTCTCATGAAAGTGTTTTGATTATTTTTTGGTTGTTTTATCATTGTCACAAAAAACCCAAGACCCTTAATACAGTCACATCGCTGCATGTTCTCCCTTTATAGCTGGTTAGTGCCTGCCTGCTGCACCTAAGGACACTGAAAGGGATGTCTGTCTCGTCCTTGCAGCATCTGTGCCTCTCCTTTCCTCTTTCTCTGACCTCCTAGTCATGGCGTTGTCATATTGTGTCATGTGATTTCTATGTAGGTGTTTGATTAGGTTTGTGGTATTACCAAAGTACCTCACTGTTTTGTTACACATGTCACAAACCGCATTGTTTGAGTCTATGGAAGTGAAGTAGCTCCACAAATAACTGCATGTGCCAGGCCAGCGGACTGAGTGGCTAGCTAGTGTGAGCTGCAGTAGTGTAGTGTCATATTACGCACATGATTTTGCAAGCGAAAGAACAAGTAGTCCGTCTAAATTGGCATTATTCAGAGAAACTAGGCTAATTGTGGTTACTTTCTGCTGTATTTATGCTTCCAATAAAATATATATTTGCTTCAAATTATTGAAATATCAATATTTTGATAAGATAACTGATTCAAGAACACACAAAGCTGGTATCGGAGATATGGATATTTTAGTATTGATCTGCATATTACTACTACTTGGTGAAATTAGGTTGGTGGAAAAGCTATCCTCAAACCTAACTCCCATTTTGGGCCATTTTAATTGCTTTTGAGAACTAGTACTTTAGTCAGAATCAAACCACAGCAGATTCCTTGAAGTATGAATTATCGAAAGAAAAAAAAATTGCAATTTATGTTTGTAACAGGAAACCAAAACACTTTCATTTGGGTGCAGAGGCTCTATAATGGCTTTTAAAAAGGACTTTTTAACCACTCATAATACTACCAGTCCAATCTTTGCACAGCAGAATTAACTGCCAATTTCTCAACATTCAGTGACAACCTTAGCCAAAGTGCTGTGTACAGTAAACAGTACCAAATTTGTGTTTTTTGCCTTGTAACAATACAGAACCATTTGTGATGTAAAAAAATAAAAAAGAACTATTTTAAAGGTTCTATAAATTACTGTGTTTATACATGAGCAATATTGCACAAGTAGCAGCAATCACTAACAGATTACTGCTGTTTTTGTGATAAGAAAAATCGCTGAACATGTGGGCATTTCTTCTTTGTGCTTATTGAACTAGTCTGCAGTAGCAAAAACAGGAGACTCAGGAGCAGATGGCCATCTCTGGTTTTAAGACTTGAGGATGAGTCCCATCTCACATTTAACAACGCACAACAATTACTGTGGGATACAGCACTACAACATACAAAAGAGAGAGCGCTACTTAGAAAGTCACTTACCAGTTTTATAATGATTTGATCAGCTGTAGCTTAAAACAACGCTGGGTTTTTCCTCCTCTAAGGCAGTGATCCCCAACCACCGGGCCACTGACTGGTACCGGTCCGTGGAACAATTGATGCCGGGCCACATAGGAAATCATAAATTATTTCTGTAGAAAATATTCCCTACGCGACTTGGTTTCTTCCACTCACCCCCGCCATCTCACGTGAAATAGACTATGCCAAAATCCACCATGGGAGCGGGAAGAACGATAGAACATAGATCATTGGTGGTTGTTGATAGTTTAAAGTTATAAAACAGGTATTGAGTCCAAATCAGCTGAGCATTTAAGGATTGTGCATATATGTGTGCGTGCATCGCTAAGTAAGTACCCGAAATCATTCCAATATGTATCTATATGGAGTTTCACATAATCATACTCATTAGGGCTGTAACATGCCAATGCATACATTTAATTTGGCTATACGGTTGTATTATTGTTAACATGTTTGTCAGTTGAAATGTTTGGCACAGATGTTATGTATTTGATGCATATAAACCTTGATTGAAACATAATCAGACCGCGATGGTGCAAAGTTGTTCATGATTAACCTGGATGCACGAGCGCAGTAGCAGTGTTGACGTGAAGACACCCACACCCCCCTGGCCCACACCGGTCTGTTGTACAATTGACAACCATTGACCGGTCCTCGGTGAAAAAAAGGTTGGGGACCACTGCTCTAAGGGCTTATTATGTGGTCTCTGTCGCCATCTTGTAGATGGACAATGTCAACCTTCTTTGGTCTGCTCAATGACTGGCTAATGGCCGCCGACGCGCTGTCTCTCAGAAATTATAAATATTTAAAAATAGTTAATTAAATCCTTATACATAAACTGCATAGTTGCCATCTAAACAACTACATTCTCAACTAAAAACCTCTAAAGTACTTTATGTTGTCAAACAGCAGTAATATTTGTCAAAGTGTAAAGCGTCCTCTGCTTGTTGCTGTATGTGGGAGGAGTAATACACAAGAGTGAGGGGTGAAGAGGCGAGTTATTTGCAGAATATCTCACAACTATCAGCCAATCAGATTTAAGAACCAGACAGAACTGTTGTATAAATTTATTTATAATACTATGGTAGGATAAATATATAGGAAAGTATACAAATAATACTAGTTCATTTTTGTGGTGCTGATGTCTACTATTCATTCTGATTTCACCCTCATATGTGGACATTCAGCTTTCATTGAGTGTCCAGTTCTGCCATCACCCAGCCATGGGCCAGTGACTCTAAATCAAACACACTGTGACATCCGACCCCGTTACAGCAGTCAGCTAAAGTAATCATTAGAAAGAGAAGATGGACTGCCGGTTCTGTTTCAGACCTCTTCTGTCCCATTAGATCCACATTACCAGTCTCCCACCCCTACAAATGAGAAACAAAGACCTCATTTTTCTCTTGTCGTTAAGTGATCTATTCATTTAGCTGTGGATCTGTGTATTTACTTTGCTTGGGAAGTGAAATATTTGTTATGCTTTCATTTAACCAGATTTGATTTGTTTGTTTGGTTGGTGTAAAAAGCTTCTCATAACTTCTCATAACTATCTGAAAATTGTTGTCGACAGTTATCTCAGCTAGACGTTGTAAAACATGCATTTCATTGACTCACTGTCATGGCTGTTGAGAACAGATTGTTGTGTCATCACATTTTGATGCGATTATTGCAGTGAACCGTGATTGGGTAGATAAATACGGCTGACTGCACTTTCATCAAATTAAGCATTTCATGCATTATTGATATTTTCGGTTGTGCAGGAGAATTCAATGAAGTAAGCAAGATAAAAAGAAGTTTAAAGCTACCAGTACATGGAACAAACCACAAACAACACTAAGATTAAAAAAAGAAAAGGTACTGGTAATTTTCTCTCAGGATATGTTTCATGAAGTTTACTGGCATTATTTTTAACCATAAAATACAATAGAATGCACAATTCAAAATATAAGGGGTACAATATGAAAGAATCCTTCATATCTATGCAGTAAAGCCTATTTATAGACTTTAAAAGTAAACATTTTAAAATTGTTGTGCTAAACTGAACCAATGTCACAGCACAGCAGGAAAGGATGGTAAAATGTGCTTTTAAGTCCAACTTAATAATTATCATAAAAATAGGCACCAATTACCAATGTAATCGGTTGCTTTGTAAAAAAAACTACTGACTGAAACAAGAAAAGAAATACAGAAAAACATGAAAGTATAAATTAAAAGTCTGTGAAAACAAAACTGAAATCAATTTACAATTATCTCTGTTTTTTTTTTATTCACAATTATATTTAATTATTATGTGACATTAACCTCTGCAACTGTGCAAAAAAACAACAAGGTATAAAAAATGTACCTTTCTAAAAAAAATTTGCAGTTTCAATAAGGAAAATTACTAAAATATAAGAAATATATATTTGAGTTAAAGTCAAAATTGTTGTGAATTTTTATTTAATTTCAAATATTTTTAAAGTGATTTTTAACAGATCGAGGACTATTTCACAGGATTTTCTATATATTTTCTTTCTTCTGAAGGAAGTCTTATTTATTTGAGTTTGGCTGAAATAAAGGCTTTTTATTATTTAAAACCATTTTAAGGTAATTTTAAGGTTAATATCCCTCTCAATATTTTTTATAATTATCTACAGCCTATAATTAAACATGTCTAGTACACCTTAACCTAGTTAAGACTTTAACTGGCTAAATACAGTACTAGTACCTTGTAAATTTACTAGAAAAATATTTTGTTCTGTCGTCATGGCAAAGAGAAAAAAATTATTAAAATTATTATATTTAAAATGTTTAAAAAAACTTCTCTAATGATTTAAATAACAATATTGACTGTAATTCTATATATGATATATGTGTTTATATACAGTTGAAGTCGAAATTATTAGCCCCCCCCCCACCCCCCCACTGTTTATTTTTCCCCAATTTTTGTTTAAAGGAGAGCAGATTTTTTCAAGACATTTCAAAACAGAATAGTTTTATTAACTCATTTCGAATAGCTGATTTATTTTATCTTTATTTTATTCAATACTAGCAGTGTATTTGTGTTTTTTGTGTGTGTGTGTGTGTGATACTGACCTTTTAAAAATCATCTTAAAGCTTTTATTCAGAAAAAAATTAGTCCATTACAATATACAAAACAGCACTCAAACACTAAAATTACTTTAGAAACACAAAATCTGAAGTTTTGAAGTGATGATAAATTTCCAAGGTGGACCCAGTTATGTTTGTGTGAAATAAGAATTCTGCAATTGACCAATCTGAATTATGTTTTTCAAAGAGTCATGTAATAGCTGAAAATGAGGTTATAGTTTTTGGATGTAGATAGAAATCTAAAATAACTCTTCCACTTCATGCCATTTTGTCGCTTTTTAAATAACGGGAGATCCCCGGGCCATTTTTTTAATCTCACTTCAGATTATTTTAACAGCACCCCTCTAGCTCTGATAAGAGAATGAGAAAATAGATATATTTTGGTCAATGCTGTCATTTAAGAGCCCCCTTTCTGAGTCACCTCACTGTTAACTCTCTGCGGGCATTCGCTGCCAGTCAAACTCTTGCTCATACATTTTCTGCCAGCTGCATTTAGACTGAACAGGGGAAAGGTCTTCATCCTCTCCTGAGGGACTGATAACAACACACACTGAGTGGAGGAAATGCCTACAGCTTCACACAATTGCCTTTTTGTATTAATCTGCTCTTTTTGCAGCTCTCCTTCGGCATGCTATAAAAACGCTGCATGCCACCACTTTATTTGCCAATGAGTTATTATAAAATTCTGGTTGTTTTTTTATTTTATTTGGTTACATTGCATTTATTTAAAGAATCAAAAGCTCAAATCGACTATCTTTTTAAGTCACTTGCTTTTAGATTCGTTATAACGTTTATCATTATAATAATGGTAATTATTCATTTATTAATTTTTCATTGGCTTAGTCCGTTTATTCATCAGGGGTCGCCAGCATATGTTTTTACACAGCGGATGCCCTTCCAGCTGCAACCCAATACTGGGAAACATCAATACACACTCCTTCTCACTCATATACGGCCATCTTAGCTTATTCAATTCACCTGTAACGCATGTCTTTGGACTGTGGGGGAAACCTGAGCTGTCATCATCACCAGCAATACTTGCAGATCGCTGGAGAACTACAGATCTGTCACTGAACCGGACTACAAATAACATCATGCACCTTTTCCACACCAGTTCTTCATTCCCTCTGATTACACAGACACACACACACACACACACACACACACACACACACACACACACACACACATACACACACACACACACACACACACACACACACACACACACACACACACACACACACAGGTCATGGTCATTCTCAGTGATTTAATGGACTAAAATATATATATATATATATATATATATATATATATATATATATATATATATATATATATATATATATATATATACCCCAGTTTCACACACTCTTTGCTGAGTCTTGTTACTGTTTATGTGCATTTCAAAGCGTTTAACTGTGTTTGGCGGTCTGTGTTTTGATCCTTGGACTGTTTATTTTCCAGTATTATGCGATGATTGACCATCACTTGTTTATAGCACATCTTTATTATGTTTTGGATTTTCTCCATTGTTCTTGGTGCTCCTGTTTACCTTTGCCTGTACGACCATCCCATTTTATAATAAAGCTCCATTTGCATCTCGATCGTCAGCACAATCTGTCATAACAGGAGCACCTCGAGGAAAAACACGCAAACACAGGAGGAAATAATGATAATAATTATTATAATGATTTTATATAAGTGAAGTACGGTGACAATGCAAGCTGAATTTTGCTCCCTGAGCTCACATAAAGATTATTATGAGAACTAATTGAAGTATAAATGGTTATTTTGGCCCTATATGCAAATATTGACCTTGGGTGCTTATTTTGATGAATGTCTTTTCAAAGCCATGATTTCAAGTTGTTATTTATCATGGCATGATCAATGGAATACCATCAATCCTGATAAAAAATCTATATTTATGGTAAAAATAATTACCCAGGTGTTTTATTTATCTGCTTTTATATATGATGCTTTCAGAGAAAATAAATAAATCAAACATCTGATTAAAACAGGATCCTTCACATTCTTACACCCATTGGAACAGGCTATTTCTTTTCTGAATGCCTTTCGTGATCTATTTGCATTGACCTGCTGTAGATGAAGCTGAAAGTGATAGAGAATGGCCCTGATTACCAGACTTTTATGTGACTGTGCACCAGGTGATCCGGTCATCCAAGGGTCAAGAGGGGTCACATCCATCAGTCCAGTCAGGAAAAAGGTCCCTGTGCCAGGGTTCTTCCTCTTTTTCCAGCTACAGAGTGATGACGGCCTTGCTCCAGATAAGGGACTGATCCATTGGCCTGATTTGTGGCCAGCAGAGCAATTTCAATACCCGTCTTTGCACTGATAGATGAGGCCTGCCTTTGATAAAGGGCCAATTTACCTTAGGGGCAATGGGGATGAAACTGCAGCACTTGGCTTTATTTGTCTCCGGCACAATTTAAAGTGAAGAAAAAGGTGGCCAAGAAAGGAAAAATATAATAAATGAAAGTCAGAATGAAAGAAAAAGTTGCCATGTTTTGATTGGTATCTGTGACGGAGCTTTCTTTCAAGTGTCCTGGTTAAGAGATTTTCACATGCACTGCTTCGATTGGTAAGAATCAACAGTGTAAAGGCCTGTTTACAGCTAAAAACTATACTTTTGGTTAGCATTGTACATTAGCATCCACACACTTTACAATATTGTTATTTATTATAAGCAATAGTTGAAGTTTTATGACTTTAAAAAAATTACAGAATTATTTTTATGAGTGCATGTGCAAATGTGAGAGTGTATGTGAGAGTATATGGTTGTTTCCCATAAGAGTAATGAATTATAATTGGTTGTAGCTGGAAGAGCATCCGCTGTGTAAATCATATGCTGGAATAGTTGTCGGTTCACTCTGCTGTGGCTACCCCTGATAAATAAGGAACTAAGCTGAAGAGAATAATAAATAAATTTTAGATTCATCATTGATTACAGTTCTACTACCTGCAGTTTAAAACACACAGTACGTGTTATATTTAATCATTTGAAGGGGATTAAAGTGAGATTAAATGTTAATTCATCAACAAAAATAAATAAATAAATAAATAAACAAATGAATAAATAAGCAAATGAATGTATGATAATTATGATATTTATTAATTTGAAAAAGGAATGCATCTGGATGGATTGATAGCAAAAAAACAAAAACATGGAGGAGGTGATTCGGATGAAAATCTGTTGTTTTAAGTGGTTGATTTTTGTAGTTCACTCAGAAAAATGAAAGTGCTCTTTATTTAAAAATGTATTTTTTTCTTCTGTTGAACGTTGAACAGGGTTTTTGGTTGGAGTCCTTGGTGATTCACAAAATGCAAGTCATCTGCTGTTTGAGAGTCGAAAAACATTTACAAGTAAAACTAATACCAATGGCTCTTTATGATATTAAATACCGATGTTTTATGTAATCATTGCTCTGTGCAAGAAACTGAGATTTTGTACATTTAACACACAGTTTTGGCACATAAATCCTGAGCGCTGTTTGTTTACAATGGAAAGGGAGGATGCTCATGTTGTATTATTCATCAGAAGCACAATATGATTGTGCAAAGTATGATGCAAATTTGGATTAACATCTATGTTGTTCCTGGAACATCATGTAATCCATATGTTCCCTACCTCTAAACCCAATAACTGTTAATTATTCCCAAAATCAGAATCAGAGAGGAATAATAATTAGATAACAATCAGTGCATAAACCTAACCATAAGCCTAAATTTAACATAAACTGTAAACATATCCATTAATTTTTATTGGCTCATTAGTATGTTGCTCCAGAATCAACATAGATGTTGATCCAGGAACATGTCCTACTTGTAAAATCAGGTAGGGTTTATGAGAATAGTACTTGCTTGTGTCCTACAAGTAAGATTTCGCTCCCAATCGGATTCACAAAATAGCTACAAAAGATATGGATATGGTATGGATAGAAAGCTCACCTAAAGAACGCATTCTTTGCTGCATTGTACAAAAACACATGGATTATAACCCCTTTGTTTGCTATAGGCTTGTTATTTCAGTAGTGTTCATTCGTTGCACAGAGAAATACAAGTGAAGGAGATATAAATATATGTAGTCAGATTCAAATGTAATTTTACTTTATCCAAAGACACAAAGATATCAATCTAACAGCAGGGAGACACAAAAACACAATGTTTGAATGTCCATAGGATTAGAGTTTCCATTACATTGACGTGTTGATTCTAAATGAAAGACTGGTTTAGGAAACAAGATTAAAACATTTGATGGAACCATGAGGGAAACTAAAACCACCCCTATATTTTTCATCACTCATTACATTTAGAGTTTTGATGGAATTTCTCAAAAGGAAGACGGAAATGACAAAGAAAGAGCTTTTTATGATGCACATGATATTTCCTCTATATTGTAGTGTTGATAGAACATGAGAAAATGATTAAGCCATTTTCTTTGGTGCAAGATAATGTTGTAAGAGATAAGAAAGTTCAGTAACTGCATCTGCATTGTGTCTCTCATTTTTTAATATGCATTTGGAATACTTTTCCTTTTGCAACTCAAAAACCAATCTCTCTCGAAATGCTAGTTCCTTTAAAAAGATTAGCGAATTCATCTCAATACTCCAAAAGAAAAAAATAATAATAAATGAAGCCCAAGCGAGGAACTGTTCGCATTTTCTCCACATTAGTGACATTGCTTCAATACAGACCTCATTATTTTGCTGTATTTCAAATGCAAGATGTGTTTTATATAAAAGTGATTATTAACCACATTCACAGACATGGCCTGCCTCTGTGTTAGAGATGAGAAGAAGGTTACAGTTCTTTGTTATTTCTGGGCCTTGCTGCAGCAATATTACCATTTATTTCAAATCTGAGAGCTCATATAATAGCAATTTTCACAGATTAGAAAATGACTGATTATTGTTTAATATTGATGTTACTTATCCAGATTCCCACTATGGTGTGTGTCCTGCTAAGTGGTAAAATCTTATTCAAACTGAATAAATGCATATGCTACTGAGAGGAGCAGAAATATCTGCTTAACCCTCAAGGCTTTTGAACATGACACATTCTTATTGCATTAGGCTGCTGTTTTGTTTGCGCTATCGGTGCTACTGCACCTCAGGTTCGGTTTGAAGTGTATCCAGTTTGACAAATGGTTTCCGCATTGCCTTTATTACTCCCTGGATTTCATATTATCACATAGATTAGATATTAATTTGCTGCAATTCTGTGGGAGGGTTATGACTAATATTGCCGGATGTTGCTATTTTTCCTTTCACATTTGGGCTTGTGGTTCATTCAGTATATTTTACCCAGATAAACTTTATAAAAGATTTAGGGTTCAACAAATTTGTAGTTTATGCGAGATGAATAATTCAAATCTTCAACTTTTGGGAGTAGAATAACAGTACATTCACGAGGTAGAACATTTCAACAATGCATCAAAGTAGACTGCTCTGATCACATAATGAACTGCCTAAAATGGGAGGTGTGTTCATTTTTGTCTTACTGAAAGTGTTAATTTAATCAAAGTATGCCACTGTAAATACAAAATGGCATGTTAAAAGATTCAGTTTAATTTATTTGTATAGTGCTTTTTACAATGATTGTTTCAAAGCAGATTTACAAAAGGTGCACATTATTGCATTTCAATCAAATTTAATCAAAGTTACAATCAAATATGAGTTATTATATACGTTATTATATACATATTTAACCTGCACTTTTACTGTATGTACAGTAGGTGATGTCTATGTGTCCATTTATTCATTAATTTTCCTTCAGCTTAGTTATTTTATTCATCAGGGGTTGAATTTACATCTATACACACTCATTCACACTCATGCTGCATCCAATCAGTAGTATCTGGATGCAGCCTTTAGGATGCAAGCTGAGGTTGCATTACTTAGCGATGCAATGTCAGACACAATGCACTCAATGGAGCAAGTGCTGTCATTGTGACGGGTAGAGTTAGGGGTGGGGTTAGGTGAGCGCATTAAAGAGCATTGGATGCACTGATTTGCATCCAGACCCCTCTCCATCCAATTTGCATACATATTCTACGCCCTAAAAGAATGTACTTTTTGTGAAGGAAAAATATATACATTTGAGTGTGTAACAGAAGAGTATGCCAGATTTTAAGACACACTGCTTCCTCGTTAACAGATCGTTATGTTGCTTAGTTTAATTTTCTTATTTTAATTTATTTCCTATCTTATTGGGAAGCAGCACCAGGTTAATCTACCATTTACGAGTCTTTTATGCTGAGAAATCTCTGCAGGTCTTTGGTTAATTATGCATCCAGAAGTTAATGTCCAAACACGTCTTTATATAAGTTCAGTAATGTTGTTGCAGATTAAATATAAAACAAAACGTGGTTCAAATACTTTCCAGTTGGCTAGATATTAATTAACAGTCATATAAACATCTTTACATAAGTGTCTTGGTTGTCCGCCATGATTGTAAATTTAAACTTTTCAACTGTGTTTGTAGTTTTTAAAAAGTGCAATGTACTGTGGGCAATACCAGCGGTTAGTTTGGACGGTTCTACGCTTAATTTTTTTACTGGAAATAGTAAAAAAATGGCCTACTCTTTTCAACATACTACGATTTAGCACATACTACGATTTAGCACATAATCTTCAAATACTATTTAGGATGGATATTATGCAAATTAGGATGCAGCAATACACTACAGCCAACTTAGTTTATTCAATTCACATATAGCAAATGTCTTTGTACTGTGTGGGAAACTGGAACACCTGGAGGAAACCCACACAAACATTGGGAGAACATGCAAACTCCACACAGAAATGCCAACTGACCCAGTCGGGACTTGAACCAGCGACCTTCTTGCTGTGAGGCGACAGTGCTAACCACTGAGCCAGCCTTGTACATGTTTAATGAAGTGTTACTGTGATTATTAAGTGTGTGTCTTCCTGAATGTCCTCAATGGATGCCATCATCTCTTCATATGAGTTGTCTTTAAAGTCATCGATGGTTAGCATCATCTCTTCACAGGTCTTGGATCCCATAAATGGCACTGCACAATCTCTAGAGGCCTTGGGATGACCATCTCAAGATATTTTCATTTATATTTATTACCAGTATGTAGTTAACGTTTTGTGTTTTTTCCTACATGTATACTATTCACATGTATGTGTGAAAACCACAAAAGTTAATTGTGTTTGCACACACTTGGCAAATGAAGCTCAGTCTGATTCAGATTTATTCATATTTGTTCTTATGCTTGTTTTTTATAAATAATAAACAACATATTTTAATTATGCTATTAAGAGTAAAAGACAAAAACATGAAAAATTAACATCTTCTTGACTAATGATAACACAAAAATACATACAGTAATACAAATCTGCAAGGAAAGCACTTTACACAAAATAAACATGAACTGAAATGAACTGAATTGAATAACTTTTTAATTGCTTAATTGCTACATTTTATATTTACAGCCTATTTTTGTGGATCTTGTAAATATGTCACGGATAGTAACAAAAACAAACATTAAAGATTAACCTTTGAAGAATGACATTTGTAAGAGAGAAGAACCAACAAAATGACAGTATAAAAACTTAACCAACTCATAACATGTCTTTATTATGTTTTTAATTCTGTTCTAAATTTTTGAATCCAGTTTCAGAAAGTCAATGGATAAGATTCAATTGGTTTCTTCTATCTCTAACATTAATTTAAAGTGCATATGTCAAATGTTATTACTTTTTTATTGCAATAACAACAGGCCATTGCAACAAATAGAAATACAAAAACTGACAGAAGTATACTACAAGCAGTACAAATATTACTTTTCGCAACATGAGAAATATAACAATTTTAAAGTAAATTTAAAGAAGGTCAAATGTTATTACTATCCACAAGATTATAAAATAGGAAGTTTTATTTAATCCGTGACGTCATTCTCCGCTCTCAGCCTATAGATGGCGCTGGTGCAGGTCTTAGCGGACATGACATCATAACAACCACATTTGTCTCATCTTAGACTTAAGCGCGGTCTATTGGAATTTGCGAGTAATAGTATTTTTCACTCTTAGTTTTGTGAGGTAATGTATTCTGAATTCGTTTTGTTTAATATCAGTTGTAAATGACCAAAAAATGAATGCGGGTGTAGCTCATTTACAGAGCAAACTCAGGCTAGACTGTTTTGAGCTGATGGGGTGCTAGCAAGCTAACCTCTAAGCGTCTGCATTAGAGGAAAATAGACTGAGGAAAAAATAAGTGTTGTGTTTCAGCTGCTTAATTAAGCAGGCATGAAATAGGCTGTTTTCATTTATAAGGATTGCTAGTGTTTCCGGTAGTTCTGTAAGTACTTTGAAAATGTTTGAAATACTATTGTTTAACTTGAGTTTACTTGCTGTCTTGTATTTCAGGTTTGGTATCGACTTGTGGTACCAGTTTTCATGGCTGCTTCTGCCTTGCAACAGCCCAGTTATCTTCTGGTGAGTACTGTTATTATACTAAATCACACTGATATAATCTACTATTAAGGTAAAGTTAGTTTTATATTCGCACATTCGTTCAGAGAAAACTTGTGAGACGCTCCCTATATTGTTTACCGTGGTAACTGTTACTTTGAATATTTGGTCTGAAATCACATGTAACTATCACTATTTAATTGACTGGGAACTATGTTGTACTTAGAAGGTCATTGGCTGCTAATAAGATTTCACTATTTATAATTTGCAAATAATATTTGATTGAAATTATACTATTAAGGAGAAAGTCTGAGTGTGTGAATATAAAGTAAACTTTACCCCCGCAGTAAATCTTCTGATTTCATTATTATTATTATTATTATTATTATTATTATTATTATTATTATTATTATTTAATCCTTCTGTCTTGACTGTAGGCTAATTTAAAGGCAGACTGGACCAATAAACCTCTTCACCAAAGATGTCATGAGTTGTGCAAAATTATAGATGATTATCCTGCAAAGGTACGTTTCTATTAATTGGTACATGTGGGAATGATGAAATGCCTTTCTTTAATAGGACAATAATAATGTTGTTATTATGTGTGTGTGTGTATATATATATATATATATATATATATATATATATATATATATATATATATATATATATATATATATATGTGTGTGTGTGTGTATATATGTGTGTGTGTGTATATATGTGTGTGTGTGTATATATGTGTGTGTGTGTGTATATATGTGTGTGTGTGTGTGTATATATGTGTGTGTGTATATATATGTGTGTGTGTATATATATATATATATATATATATATATATATATATATATATATATATATATATATATATATATATATATATGTGTGTGTGTGTGTAGTGATACACTTTTATAGCCTAACTGAGAAGGTCCAGGCATGGGACGTTCTTTTAAGGTATACCGCTGTTTGGAAAAGTCAAGGTTTCAAAACCACAAAAAAAAATTTCTGCTATACCATTCCTAAGGTATATGTACGATTAATATTATTATTATTATTTATTTATTAATTTTTTTACTTTTTGTTTTACCAGTATCTCATGCAGAAAAAAATCTCCTAACACGCCTTTTCAAGTTGAAAGAAATAAGTGTTTTTGAAACTAATGGAGACAGCAGAAGTCAATAATTCATTTGAATTATTTAGCCTGACGTGCTTACTGCTCCAAAATATTTATTTATTATTTTATTTAGTATATTTAGTTTCTTAAAATAAAATATATTGTGTTCAAAGGGGAAAAAGTTTTTGTTTTTTTTACCCAGACATTTATTAGGAATGTATTTTAGAGCATTAATCACAATATCGTAAAAACATGATAGTGTGTGATATTTGTATCCAAGGTTATCATACTGTCAGAGTTTTATAACGGCCCATGCCTAAGAAGGCCAATTGCACGTTTTTCTTTTTAAATCCAGTGTGATTGTTAGGTTTATCTTTTGAAATCCATTGAGGTGGTAACACTATTGCTTATGTGTTAGAGATTAAGTGCAGTGTCATATGCTTGGCATGTGGTACAGGACCAGCTGCTGTCCTGCTGGCGCCGGTTTACCCACATGCTCACTCAATTCTGTGCTGTCTGAATGAATGATGTTTGTTTAGTACTGAACCTGCGTGACCTCAGATTTATGTGAGCATTTGTGTTAGCCGCACATGCCTGCACACTCTTACTTCGTTGTTGGTCACATTTGTTGTTCTTTTTTTTATTTTTATTTTATTTTCACTTTTACATTTTAAAATTGCTGTTTGTGTTTTACGTGACATGTATTTGATTAGGAGCTGCATGCAATCTTCCCATGGTTGGTGGAGTGTGTGTTTGGAAGTCTGGATGGAATTCTTACTGGCTGGAACCTTCGGTTTCTGCAGGCTCGATCAGCAGAGTACAGCATTGCCATGGAGTTCCTGGACCCAAGGTTCTCTTTCTTTTTCTATGTTATGGTTCAATTATTATGTGTGTTATTTGTATGCATGACTAGTTTGACTGTAGCCATTGTGTTTGTGTGTATGTTAGGGCTGGGCAATAAGACATTATTAAAAGTCTGTCATTTTATGATATTCTCAAATGTTTATTTTATATTGTTGTAAAATACATTTTTTAAAGTAATACCTTTTCATCATTAGCATGACCACTGTCTAACATTCCACCATGGGCATTTTGACAGAATTTGAATAATGATGAGAAAATTGCAAGCTTTACATTAGGAAATTACAATGTTTACATTTTGTCCACCTCCCCATAGTTGAATGTTGGATATTTTACATTTACATTTAGTCATTTAGCAGACGCTTTTATACAAAGCGACTTACAAATGAGGACAAGGAAGCAATTTTCACAACTAAGAGCAACAATGAATAAGTGCTATAGGCAAGTTTCAGGTCTGTAAAGTCTAAGAAGGGAAGTATTAGTAGTATTAGTTTTTTTTTTTTTTTTTTTGGTACAGTTAGTGTGATATTCAGAGAGGCAATTGCAGATTAGGAAGTGAAGTGGAGACTAAATAGTTGAGTTTTTAGTTGTTTCTTGAAAGTAGCGAGTGACTCTGCTGTTCTGATGCAGTTAGGGAGTTCATTCCACCAACTGGGCAGATTGAGCGTGAGCGATTGTGATTTCTTCCCTCTTTGGGATGGAACCACGAGGCGACGTTCATTCACAGAACGCAAGTTTCTGGAGGGCACATAGATCTGCAGAAGTGAGAGCAGATAAGAAGGAGCAAGGCCAGAAGTCACTTTGTAGGCAAACATCAGAGCTTTGAATTTGATGCGAGCAGCAACTGGCAGCCAGTGCAAACGGACTAGCAGCGGAGTGACATGTGCTCGTTTAGGTTCATTGAAGACCACTCGTGCTGCTGCGTTCTGGAGCAGTTGAAGAGGCTTGATAGAGTTTGCTGGAAGCCCCGCTAGTAGAGAGTTGCAGTAATCCAGTTTGGAGAGAACAAGAGCTTGAACAAGGAGTTGAGCTGCATGTTCAGATAAGAAGGGTCGGATCTTTCTGATGTTATAGAGTGCGAATCTGCACGATCGAGCAGTTCTAGAAATGTGGTCAGAGAAGGTTTATGTTGGCGCCCGAATCATTTGTTTTGGAAAAGTGTTTTGTATTTGATTATTGTTCATTTTTTTATATTTCTTATCAAACATTTGCCCAGAAATTCTAAACAAGGTGAGAAAATAATCACATATGAATGAGTACATACTTTGAAACATACAAAAGAAATGGTCCTTTCAATGTAGACAATATACACAAACATACACATTGATAATTGTTTGAGTTTACAGAAAAGGAACTGTATAGTGATGCATATTATCTTCAAGATATGAGACATGTATCATGCTATACAATTTTTGTCCTATTGCTCAGCCCTTGTGTATGTTTATGCATGCATATATTCAAACACACACACTCTCTAATTAGTCATGGATGCAAATGCAACATAATTATTATAGAGAATAGTAATAACCTTTCTACCAGTACTTCTTGAGCCCCAAACCCCCATTGTATTGATTTCTGAAGGAGCATGTGACATTGAAATTTGGAGTACTGGCTGAAAAAATATTTTTTACAGCTAAAAATAAATAAATGCAAATGTATTAAAATAAAACATTTTTATTTATAATAATATTTTATATATTTTTACTGACTTTACGGCATTTCTGAATAAATAAATAAATGTAACATTGTTAAAGTTCAATATGGATATAAGACTTTTTTTTGCTCTGTTATGAATAAATGTGAAATGTTTATTCAACAGTGGTCCTATGATGAAACTGGTATACAAACTACAAGCAGAGGAATACAAGTATGAGTTTCCAATCAGTTATCTGCCGGTGAGTGTGCTCTCCAGTGAACTCAGCTAAGGGTTTTATGTGCTGAGCTGTTATTTTAAATTTGTTAAACCTGTTAAGAGATGTTCATTTAGGTTGAGGTTCATTATCACTGATTAATTTCAAAGTAGTGTGTTTTTCACAGTGTTATTAACCATGTCTACATTTATGTGTGTTCTGTTTGCACAGGGTCCAATAAAGTCGTCCATTCATGCTGGGGTTTTGCCAGATTGCCCTCTGTTTCACAATAAAATTCAGTTCCCCATGTCAGGCCTGCTATTTCTCAGTACGTCTTGGCTTTTTTTCCACACTCACTTTCTGTAAAACAAAATGTTTTGCATCTTATTGTAACTATTACAAGGTTGTTTCATCACTCTTTATCTTTCTCTCACATAAATATCTGTTCTTAATCTTTTGCAGATCCTTTTGAATATTATATGTTCAACTTTGCCTCCAGTCTCATTGCACCAAAGGTACAAACTCATCAGCTGTCAGAAGGAAATTTGTTTGCTGGAACCAATATATTTTATAGTTTATTTGATTTTTTTTTTTTTTAAAGCCTGATGGTTGTTTAAGCAGTGCGTTTGTTGAAATGTTGTTTAATGATCTTTTTAGAACTACCCTCAAGGGCAGCATGGGAGTAGTTCAGACAGTGCATACTTTGTGCTTGTCGACACCTACCTCAAATACTTCCTCCCTACAGAGGGCAATGTGCCTCCATCACCTTTCTCAGACACCAGGGGCACAGTGGCCTCTCCTGCTCCAAGGTGTGTTTTTTTATATATATAAATGTACTGTCCAATCTTTACACTAGTTATAAAAATGCACTTAATGTCAATCAGAACACAAGTGAACAATGCGAAATTCATTTGTAAACAAGGAAGGCGTAGGTAAGCATATTCGGCCAGTTAAATAATGATGTTATCAGATTTAGTTGTTGTGTAAATGAACGGTCACAATGTGTTTAAACAGCCACAAAAACATCTGCTATTGGATGTATAAGAAGCACACCAATATAAACTTTTCATTCTCTGCTGTGTTGTATAAGAACATGCAGACTTCATAAAAAAAAATTCCATCCACAGAAGATTTAGTTTGAATTCCAAGAGATTCATTCAGTCAGAAACTGTAAAGCTTTTTGGCTGGACATTTTTTAACAGATCACTGAGAAATACATCTTACTGTAAAATTTAAATGTCATGTGTGTTAAATTTCCTAAATGTTTTGATATATAGAAGGTAATTTAATATATAAATATATAAATAATATATTTTGATGTATAGAAGGTCAAATGTAAGTTGCAAATATAATGCAAGTTTAAGAGCTTTCTGGTTACTCTAAAAGCAGTTTATTTACCTAAAATAAGCTCTTTTTTTGTTTTAGTGGGGCAAATGACTAGCAATAACAAATGGCAAAAAACGATCAAATTTAATTGCTTTACAAACAAGTGTGTTTGTAACTATAATAATAAAAAAAAAAAGAGATTGCAAGATCAAGCATTATATGAGCTGTTTTTTTACAGCTAAAAACCAATGAAAGTGAATGGAACCAGAAGTTTTATGTCAATAAGTTTTTAATTGCTGCACCTTCTTTTATCTGAAAGAACAGTTTCAATAATATAAAAGCCAATATGGGAAGTTGTGGAAAGAGCTACTGTATTATGCAATAGTGTGGCTAGACTCCACATCCACAAAGATCAACGACTGTTACAACATTACTACCTGTTTAACACCCAGTCATTCTGCAGCAAATAAATACCAAAAAAAAACAAATGTAGGTATATGCAGAAGCCAAACAAATAAAGATTGTTAGTTTGCCCTCATTCTGATCCAAACATTATGGAAGGGCGGTCTTCTAAAATGTTTTTTGATGAAAAAATTCTGAGAACCTGTGGAAATTTAAAAAGCATTTTCTGACATCTTTAAAGGGAGTTCACCCAAAAAGGAAAGTTTCCTCTCCATGTACTTGGTCAAGTGGTTTTCAATTTGTATAAATTTCTTTATTCTTTTAAACTTAAAAAAAAATAATATTCTGAATAATGTTGGGGCAAACCAGCCATTGACACCCATATTATGGCACTACAAATGTCAATAAATATTTTTTTCCCCAGCATTTCTTCCTTTGGTGTTCAACGAAAGAAAGAAAAGCAGGTGGAGAATGTCCAAATGATGACAGAATTTTCATGTTTGGGTGAACTATCCTTTTAATATAGCATTGAAACAGGCCTTTATCTAAACTAGTGAATGCTTGCTTTTGCAGGTCTACCAATGTGCCTTATGTTGGATATGGTGGTCACAGCACCAGTCTGTTAAAGCGTCATATTACCCATCAGTCTTCAGTCAACGCTGACCCTGCCGCTCAAGAGATCTGGAGGTCCGAAACACTTCTTCAGGTAGGAAAAAGTTAACTGTTCTTAATTCTCATTTCCCTTGTTTTGAGCTAAACATGGTTGTGTGTTTGTAGGTATTTGTGGAAATGTGGCTCCATCACTATTCTCTGGAGATGTACCAGAAGTTGCAGTCTCCTCAGGTGAAGGTAAGATTGAGAAACTGTTCAGGTCAGAAACAGAAACATGCCAGTAGAACTAACACACTCCCTTCCTCCACTGCGCACGGCTGTCTGTCTGGCTGAACAGCACCACCCTACAGACCCTCCTTCACCCCTGCACTGCATAGGGGCTGCTGCACGACACCCACCCTAAATCATGCTCTTCTTCTCCCTCTGTCAATGACACACATACACTCTATTGATAGATAGGCCCTTTATCATTCATAGCTGGATTGTTGATATTAGCATTTTTACAAGTTTTTTTTTTTGAGTGATTTATTTTATTTTTATTGTTGTTTTTTGTTATTACTATTGATCTAATGTCAATATGGTTAACAAATTTGGGATAAAAACTACAAAAGCTAATTTTTTATTATCATTATTATTATTGTTGTTATGTTTTTATTTTTTGTTATGATAAGATAAACCGATGCTCCACATTTCCACAAATCTGCATCTAGTTCTGTTACACTGTACGTTTTGCCTATTTAATGTAAACAGACATTTTGTTAAAACAAATTTTACTCTAATGAATATGAATTAATTATTTAGATATGTTTCTGCTTCATTAGCTGGTAGTAATTTTTAGCATCTGTGTTACAGTATCAATTATTAAAGTTAGTTTATAAAATAACTTGAAATGGTCTGTGTAATATGTGCTTTAGTTTTAAATGTTGAAATTAGTATGATATTAAAAATATATTTTAAACATTTATCCAAATCAAGAGTTTATTGCAGTTTTGACCCAGACTAACATTCCTAAATGCTTTTTGATTTGATAAAGATAACAATCTCCTGCAAAGCATCAGCAAAAAGTTTTTACTTATCTACTGCAAACAGATTGATTGTACTATTCACTCCCTGACAAAAGTATTGTCGACAACAAATAATAACTTGACTTCTAGTTGATCACTTGGTATCAGAAGTGGCTTATATGTAAGCCAAATGCCTCTAGATTACGCTTATTTTAGCAAAGTTAAATATGATTATGCCTTGATTTTTAATTATTTAATTAGGACAGTAAGGTCTGACTTTGCAAGACAAAAGTCCTGTCACTTAACAGAAATAATGTACAGTATAGAATAAAAAGTCATGGTGGAAAAATAATTAATATTGTCTATGACTCCCATGAGCTTGGAGGACTGCATCCATACATCTCTGCAGTGATTCCAATATCTTATTAATAAAGTCATCTGGAATGGCAAAGAAAGCATTCTTGCAGCACTACCAGAGTTCATCTGGATTCTTTGGATTTATCGTCAATGCCCGCTTCATCTTGCCCCATACATGCTCAATAATATTTACACTGGTGACTGGGCTGGCCAATTCTGGAGCACCTTCGCCTTCTTTGCTTTCAGGAACTTTGATATGGAGGCTTTAGTATGAGAAGTAGCGCTATCCTGCTGAGGAATTTGCTGCCTTCTGTGCATTGTAATGTAATGGGCAGCACAAATGTCTTGATACCTCAGGCTGTTAATGTTCCCATTCACTCTACAGATCTCTCACACGTCTCCATACTAAATGTAACCCCAAATCATGATTTTTCCTCCACCAAACTTGACTCATTTCTGAGAGAATCTTGGGTCCAGGTGGGTTCCTATTGGTCTTCTGCAGTATTTGTGATGATTAAGATGCAGTTTATCAGAAAAATCTACCTTCTGCCACTTTTTGCCTCTGGTGGTAGTGTGGAGAGACCCCTCTGATGATTGTGAAGAGCTTTGGGTGTATGGCCATACACAAATGCGCTATATAAATACACATTACATTACTTTTCCAAGTGATCAACTAGAAGTCAAATTATTATTTGTTGCTCTTACAACTGGTATCAACAAGACGTTTGTCAGGTAGTGGATCATGTTAAATACACTTTTGCAAAGAAATGCATGAATTTATTTTTTTTCCTCTTAATTTGATTTTTTTATTATGTAATTATTTTAAATCCATTTAAGATTGTGAAGGCTATTAAGTTTTAATATTAGTTGGACAGTTCTGTCTTGCCTTGCTGGCTTTGGTTGCTTCACTGTCCTCTCGGATCAAGCACTAACCTGTATATTGCTGTGAGTTTGGTCATGTTGTACAGCCGTCTGGAGGTTTACTGAGGCCCTCTAGTGGTTTCTGCCTCCTTCGAGTGTGAATGGGACAATGCATTTGTTAAACCAACCCAAAGTCACATGGCTGCTGAAAATAGAAGGACAAAATGCAGCTTTTTAATTCACATTTTCTCTGTCCTCCTTTGTTTGATTCGGGAAGAATAAGCATACTACAAATTCAGCATGTGGTTGAAGTGTTTAAGGAGTTAGAGCTTCTTGAGTCTGCATGGTGCAGCCCTTCTGTCTTTTGTTCTTGGCTGTGCAGTGTTTGTAAGCTTTTGGTGTGTCTGGCCTCTGAGTCTCTTTCCTTGTTCGTGTGTATTTACAGTCAGTATATCAGTGCAAGTCTCCCTCCAGTCAGCCCAGAGTATTTTGAGCGCGGCATCTTTTGTTCAACATATTTGTGGTGGATTAATTTGAACTAAAGTCACCAGTTTACTGACAATTAGAGGAATAGTAAATGATAAAGTCATTATTTAAACAGCCTATTTGTTTTCAAAGAAATACTTTATGTAATGTGGCAATGAAAAAAATGTAAAATTTTAATGTAAATAAAATGGTTTTGGTAAGATGTCTTTTTAAAAAAACTCTCCTCATCAAGGCTACATTTGTGGTCAAAATATTTGTTTATCTATGCAATTAAAATATTCTGACAATTTAATGTAAGGTTTTTTATTATTAATGTAATTTATTAATATATTTTAGCAGCCATTATTGGACTTTTCATTCTGTCACAATGATTCTAATATGATTTGTTGCACAACAAATCTTTCATATTATTTTCAGTGTTGTATAAGCAGTTCTGCTGCTCAACATTTTTGTAGAATAATGTATTTATAAGGATATTTTTATGAGTAGAAATTTGTAAAGAACTATTTATTGCAATTTTTTGTAACATACAAACTTTGCCACATCAGTTTTATGCAGTCTTGATGCATCTGTTTTACTAATGGTTAATAGTAACATCAGTGTGTGAGTATACATATATTTTATTTTTGTATAGTTTTTATTTCACAATGAACATATTGCAGAAATATATATTTTGGACAATTAAGTACAAGTATGTCGATTTGGAATGAATTTAAAGTATTTTATATAATTTTCAAGTAAATTGGTGACTCCTATCAGTGTATTTCATGGTGAAAACTTTAAGGATGCAGTGTCTCCTTTTCTGCTTCCATAAGGTCCTTTTGGCTTTATCTAAAATATTAACTGCAAAACTGTAAAGTTACTAACTTCATCAAACAGGCATTTCTCTTGAGAATAAAGACCATTTTTACAGTTGTTCCAGGCCTTTTGAGGTAAACAATTTTACAATTTGATATAGCTTAAACTTTAGTTTGCATGATTCTAGCATCTTATTCAAGCTAGTAACCAATTTTTCATTTGGAAAATTTCAGTTGCAGACATATATTTCAATGTTATTTTTGAACAATTATCAAACAGTTAGAAAGTTTAGCTCACTATTTGATGGGACCCTCAACATTATACTAGAAGTTTGCCTTTGGTGCGAAAAGGACGACTGCATCAACTTCATGTTCATTGCATATGTGTCTTCTGTGGTCAATATCGATTTGTCTCTTTCTTTCCTTTTGTACACTCCCCATTTCGCTCCTGACTATGTCCAACTATTTATTTATTTTTTGTTTCTTGGATTGCACTCTTTCCTTATTTTCTTTCTATTCTCATGTTCACTTCCCTGCTCCTCTCCTTTTTTCTTCCTTTCCTCCCACCCCACTGTGTTCCTCTCTTGCCCCCTCGTCCCTCCACCTGTTTGTGATGGGTCCTTCAGCTGGCGTTGTTGCAGTACCGCCTCAGTATGTCCAGCATGCTGTGCCAACCCCCCGCCCCACCAGGCTCTGGGACCCTCCACACATACCAAGTACTTTTACCTTTTCATTCAGTTCCACGGGCTTCCTGGAGGTAAACTCAGATTAGACAAGAGTTGGATTTAGGGGTCGCTTTCAACACTGTTTTAGACCAGTGTTTAGGTTGGGAGATTTGGTCTGATTATCATGTGTGAAATTGAATTAACGTGACTAAAATTTGTCTTGTGAAATGTGATGTTGAGAGCTTCTAAATGTGAAACACTTTGTGTTTAATAATGCATGTCTGTTTACATTGTTATTTTGTTTTTAACACGTTTTATGTGATTTGTATTCTTTTATTTGGTGTAATTCTCCCTTTTCGCCTTATTTTCACTTTGCAAACACTACTAAACTACACAGAATATCCAGACCAAATTGCCCAGACATTTTTTTTATTATTGTTTTCTTTGTAGGCCTATATGTACTTATGTATGTAAAAATACATGGTTTCAGCTGAACATGTGAGGCTTCAAGTATGATGGTTTCAGAAAATTATTACACTGAATGTTGTGTAATGTGCTGTCAGTCATTATATGCTGCCTGTTTACACCCGTCTCAGATGACCAGTTTAAATGTGGACAAAAGAGACACATTTACACTTGGTACGCTTTTTTGTTGCCTTCTTAATATTGAGACAAATTTGAAAAGGTTTAACTATTTGGTTTTTAAGTTTAAACAGTTATATTTACACTCCATTTACAAAGTCAACTGCAACCACATGTACTGGTCGCAAATCTATACTTTTAAAATGCTAGTAGGACTTAAATGGTGTCTAAACTATTACTTTAAACGCAAAATTATGTTAGATGACAATTAAATGTTTTTTTTCTTTAAAAAGTAATATCAAAATATAAATGCAAAGCAAAAATTTACAAAATCTAAGCTGCCTGCCTTAACCAACTACAAAACTGAGTGACAATCACAGTACTAAAAAACACCTGAAATGTCCATATCTGACATAATAGGACAGCTTTCCTTATTAACTGCACATCCTGTCCTATCATGACATTTAAAATAATGAAGTACACCATGTAAGTACACCATGTTTACTATAAATGATTCGTTTTGATGGAGTAGTTAAGTCTGATGTTGTACCATCCAAGTAGTAATCTATCATGGAATAGTATGTCATTTATGTGCTTTTCCGCGAAAGTGCTGATTCATAAAAATAGTTTTTGTGCTTGCATTTAGTATTGTGGCTGATAGCGGTTATTCCCTTCATACATGCTCTCGTCAGCGCATAATTTCTCTAGTCATTGCTGTCTATAGTAGTTCTGTGCCCCCCCCTTCTTTGTGTCTTTTGTGACTACAATAAACACCATTCCAATTAGGCATGGCACAATAACCATTTTCCTGGTTTGGAAAAGTCAAGGTTTTAAAACCGCCAAAATTTTCTGTTATACCATTTCTACTGTATATGTACGATTTTTTTTTTTATGTTTTGTTTTTAGTTTTTAAGACAACAGCGTCTTCAGCAAAAAAGCTATACAAAGATGTCGTGTTAAAGTGTAAGAAATCTGTGTTTTTGATACTAATGAAGACAGCAGAAATCAATAATTCATTTGAAATATTTAGCCTGACATGTTTACAATTCAAAAATATTTTAAATGTTTCTAAAATAAAACCTATTGTGTTCAAAGGGACAAAAGTTTTAGTTTTTTTACCCAGACATTTCAAAAGAACATATTGTAGTGCAGTAATCACAATACTGAAACCGTGATATTTTTATCCAAGGTTATCAGACCGTCAGAATCATATCACGCCCATGCCTAGTTCCAATTCAGCACTAGCATCTTGAGGACTAGGTTGTGCAAAAATGATTCAATTGCAAGTGCAAAATACTAGGGCTATGTGATGCATTGAAATACTGTACAATTTTGCTCCAATTATTATAAAAAAAAAAAACTCTAGATAATAAGCTTATTGCGCCATATTCTGCTCCCTTTTCAGCAGTCCACATTTGTTCCTCCGCAAAACAAAATTTGTGAAAATCAGTGAAATTGTTTAAATGTGACTTTTTGAAATTTCATTATCTCTAACTTTTATAGTAGTCTAATTCTTAATCCTTAAATAAATAATTAAATATGAAAAGTTTGGGTTCTATGGCTTACTCATTTTAATTGTGATTTTAATATTACAATATTTACCCAAAATATTTGTGATTTTAAGATTTTTCCCATTATTGGGCAAGCCCTACAAAGCTAGTCATACATTGTATTTGTGTGTAGAAATATTGAGCTGTACACAAAGTTTGCAAGTTGATTAAAATGTACAGTTATATTACTTGGTTTACTGATTTAATGCTTTCAAAAGCACATTTCCAAGCCTTTAGTTCCCACACCTTTGCATTCAATTGTCAGCTCTGGCATTTAAGGTGGCTCTGAAATGAGGCATCGAAATCTGTGTTTTGAGTTGACCCAATTACATAGCAGTTATAACATTGCACCCAGTTTCAGTTCCCAACCTTAATTTTAATGTTGTTATTATGAAATTTGTTATTAACAGTTGTTGAACACCAGCCAATAATACTAGGTGTAAATGGAGTCCTAAAAGTCTGACGTGTGTTTGTTATTTTTTTGTTGATGTATTAGGAGCCCTTCATGCCTTCAGAGGAGCACGTTCTTGTAGTACGTCTCCTGGTAAAGCACCTGCACACCTTCTCCAGCAGCCTGAAGCCAGAGTCCATCTCCTCCTCGCCGTCCGCTCACTCCCACAGCAGTCCTTTGGAGGAGCTCAAGCGGTGGGTTTTACAACCTGCTAGCATCTGTCAGCTCGTCCCCCGAATCGGGCCATTGAACCAAAACATCTGTAAATCTGAGGTGGCATGTCGTAAAGAGGAGCTATTCATCCGATCAGGCGCCGGGGACTTGATTGAACTGTCTTCTGTTTTACTGCTCTGTCAATAAGCCTCCACTTTCTGTCTCCCACAGTGTGGTGGTGCAGAGGTTTGTCCAGCAGAAGCTGTACGTCTTCCTACAACACTGCTTCGGTCACTGGCCTTTGGATGCGTCTTTCAGAGCGGTAAATGTCCTTGAGTGCGCAATGATGTTTGAGAGCCTGTTTTATATGATAGTGATATATATTTAGTGAAGGCTTTGATGGTAGGGAAATGTGTTAAAGTTTAATGAAATATGTTTTTTGTTTCCTACTGTTGTAGGTACTAGAGACGTGGCTTAGTTACATCCAGCCCTGGAGATACACTGGAGACAAAAACAACACACAAACTGATGGTCTGAACAGGACCGTTCCTGATAAATGGTACTTACTGATAGAAAGTGATAATAATTCATATATAGTTTTTATTTTAAACAAATGCCTTTGTTTCTGTTTACTAAAAGTTTATTATAAATAAATTTTGTGCATTTATATCAGCAAATTAAAAGCATTTCTGGAGTACCATAACAATAAATACTAGTGTAATGTCAAGGGAAATTCAGCTTTGTCATCACAGGAATAAAATGGCATTTTAAAATATATTCAAATAGAAAAGTTATTTTAAGTTATAATGGTTTTTTAAATTTTAAAGGTCTATACTGGCCCAATACCTTCATTAGTCGTTCCATTCTCTTATCAGTTGGAACAGAATAACCTTTGCATAGATTATGATGGAGACATTTTCTTTTTTCCTATGGTTACTGACATGTGCAGGAACCACCAAAATGAATTCCAGAAACCTAGACCACAAGTTCAAATTTTGAGTTAACAAAAAAAAGCATTTTTATTTTTAAGGGTCTAAGGGAAACCCTAAAAAAGCACTTTTAGAGGTTTAAAAGGTTTGTTTTACTGATGATGTAAATTAAGTCTAAGTAATAGCTTTGAGGTATTATTTATTAAGGTATTTATTTATTCATGATGTGATTTGATGTTTCTGTAGTTCTTAAAGTTTCAATTTGCTCCTTTCCTCAAACTAAACCTTTAAAACCTTATAAATCGTCTAAATTCATGAATTCCTGGCATTCAATGTTGTATATATTTTTTTTTTTTTTTCACCTTATAAAATTTAAATTATTCAGATTGTGTACCAATGAGATCCATGTAATCCACAGGGCTTCATTTGTTCAGGAGAATCTGCTCTTGTACACAAAGCTTTTCCAGGGCTTCTTGAATCGGGCCATGCGCACAGACTTGGTCAATGCCAAAAATGCCCTGATGGTCTTCAGGGTCGCCAAAGTCTTTGCTCAACCAAGCCTGTCAGAGATGATTCAGAAAGGTATATGATTCTAAGTGGTGTTTTCATTGTATTTAGTATTTATTTTTTACCTGTTGATGTAGACATACATTCTTATTTTATCAAACACAGATCTTTTCTATTTCCAGGTGAGCAGCTGTTTTTGGAACCAGAGCATGCCATACTGCAGCGGCATAATCGTGTTTTCCTCACGCCTTCACATGGTGGCAGCTTCCTTTCTGCTCGCCAGCCAATGGGCACCGACAATGTCTTCAAGGTCAAAAGTCATGTTTATAGTCTGGAAGGGCAGGATTGCCAGTACAACCTCATGTTTGGTCCTGATCAGCGAAAAAATGTAAGGTGACAATTACTGCTAGATCAGCTAAAAAAGTCTTCTTGCAAAATCATATCATGGGTTTCTCTGTCGATTCTAGGTGTTAAAGCTCATCCAGATTATTGCTCAAGCCCGACAGACAGCTAAACGGATATCGGATCATTCTACAGAGATGGCTGCAAACAACTCTTTCCTCTCGTGGTTTGGCGTTGGCTCTCCTGATCATAACAGCACCTTTACTGGAGGAGAGATGGATGATATGGGAGGAGAAGGTGTGAAGAAAACTCATGAGTTCCTGGATAAAGCCCTGGACTACCTCTGTCAGATATTCCGGGTCAGTTTATAACTACTCTTATTTTGGGTATACTCCATTACTGTTTAATAGTTTTGGTTCAGTAAGGTATTTTTGTGTGTGTGTGTGTGTGTGTGTGTGTCTAATCTCTAATCCCCATTAAGGCTGCATTTATTTATTTATAGAATGCACACATTTTGTAAGGTTGATATTTTTGTGTCATTTATTCTTAACAACAATTTTCAACATCTTTACTCCCATCTCTAGTGTCACTTGATCCACTAGAAATGATTCTAGTGGATCATAATATGCTAAATTGATAGTTAAAGATTTTTTTTCATTAAATTTTTTATTATTTTTTTTATAATTGTGTCTTTGTTGACCCAACCAAGGTTTCAATTTGCCATATTTTTGTATATGTTTTAATGTGTATATATTTTTTATATTTAGGTATATATTTATCACATTTTCGCCTTTAATGTTGGCCTTGTGTTGTACAGTTAAATGCAGGCCAGCTGTCTCAGCTGATTAGCAATGTGGCATCTGTAGACAATAATGGGGCATCTAAACAGCTACCCGACTGCATCCCGAGTGAAAATGGCCTTGTTTTAACTGACCTGGGCAGGCTGCAGGTGAGAATAGCGAGTAGTCATCTTTAACATTTGGCAAATTGTCATATTGATATTTATAAATAATTTAATATTTTACAGATCATCAATGGTCTCCGCAGATTTGAAATTGAATATCAAGGAGATCCAGAGCTTCAACCTATCAGGAGCTATGAAAATGCTTTTTTGGTTCGACTGCTGTTTCAGATCTCATCGTTTATTAATGAAAGGGTAAGAATTTTCCTTCTGTCTGCAATGTCATCTAAATGTTCATTATCGTCACTGGTTTATTAAATGATGTGATAATGCCTATGTTAAAGGGATAGTCTGCCAAAAAATTAAAACTTTTATTATTTACTCACCCATTTACTTGCCAAATTTTTTTAACACAAAAGATGATATTTTAAAGAATGACAAAAAACTAACTATTGACTTCTACAATGGAAAAACAAATATTATGGAAGTCAATGGTTACAAGTAATGATGATGATGACAATTTTTTGGGTGAACTATCCCTTTAAGTGATTTAACCCTCATCCTGATCTTCATCTTTTTCTATACTAAATTCAAAAATGAGCATGAAATGTCCATGTAAACTCTGCTACTTATACATTTGGATTTTTTAATAAATCAGTTGTGACCGTATTTTTTGTGTTTTAGCTGGGAGAGCATATGGAGGTGCTGTGTTCTCGACAGGACTTTCTGGGCAGTGTAGGGCGACACTACTTGAGTAGTTCTTCAGCTGTGGTGGAGCAGCGGAGAAAGAGTCCTGTGACGCGGCAGATGAGGGATCGTCCTCAGCGAGCTCGCCTCAGTCTGCGGGCTCTGGCCAGCTATCGCACCCTTCTCGCTCTCCTCCTGCTCTACATGCTGTTTGCACTACTTTCATTCGGCCTGTTCTCCAGCACTGGACTCATTCTCGTCATCAGCTTTCTATATGAGCTCCTGTCGAATTTCTTTCATGAAAAACTGAAGACGCATTAGATGAAAATGGATTCTTTTTAATGGATTTTCTTTTTCTTTTTTTTTCTTTTTTTTGGATAAAAATTGTCTTTTTATTTTTATTTTAAATGAACTTCTAGCACCCTGCTGGATTTTATGAACAGTATTTGCACTGCAAGTGTATTGGTGTGTTTAATGAAAACTTGAACGAGGAATGTTTTTTTTTGTTTTTCTTTTTTTTCCTTTTTTTCATTAAATTCATTTACAATGTTGTTAATTTTGAAAATATGAAATGGAGAACAACACAAAGCTTGCACTTAACTAGCTCCATTTCATTAAATGACATAATGTCTCATTTGAGTACTTTTTTTTTTTTGCTTTTAAAACTCATCAGATCTGGAGGTAATTTAACACTAAAATTAAGTTTTGCATTGACGTTAGCGAATCTATTATTTCCCTGCTGTATTAGGGGAAGTAGAGGTGGCTGCTATGGTGACAGCACAATAATAAAAGAGAGAGAACGTGTACAAGATTTGCAATCAAATCGGCTCTATTCACAAAAGCAATCTGCGAAAATTGAGTAAATCATGATTCATAACTGTGCAGAGAAGCGTCATCCGCTTGAGTGGACGCTCATGACGTAAGCATCAGTGCGGGAACTTGTTTGGCAGCGGAATGGATACGCGAGTCGCCTCTTTGCAGAGGAATATTGACTTCTTACAAAAGCAGCACAGTGATACTCTTGAGAAATTACACGGCGAGATAGATTACCTAAAACGGGAAAATAAAGGTAACTTTCCTTGTATATTCTACAGAGAAATGTATTATGTTCCTACCCACAATACTTTGTCGTGTTCATTTTAATGGTGGTAACATAAGTTAGTTGGAAAGTGACAAGAATGTTCTGCAAACATATTTTTTTAATAGTTACAGTTGATATGTCAGCATTCCTAAATGATTATAAAGATTTCATCATTTACATCATTTTCGTATGTTTATGTTAAAAACTAAACTTGTAGAAATATGAAGATGTGAGGAGAATGACAACAGTCACTGGGGGCTGAAGCTGTAATGGTCTTTTTTTTTCTAGCGGAAGAAACCGTTGCAGGTTTGAAATGACATGGGAGTGGGTAAACGGTGACAAAATGTTTATTTTGGTATAAATAATGTGTTTAATGGGGACCTGGCACCGACTTTTTGGGGTTTAACAGGGGATACAGTAATACAGGTTGCCCGGTAACGTCGAGTTGCTGAATGAGGAAAATGAAAGGCGTTTGTAACCGCTGTGGGAGGCAAAGTGTCAGTTTACGCAGACAAACCTCTGGTGTTTTGTTTCTGTTAGAAGGACTTTTTTATCAAATGTAAAGGTATTTTGATTACAACAACAACTGGATGTAAGAAATACAAGATAAATTGCAATGAAGCAAAATGTGAGACTTTTAGCCCTGGTCCATTTTGTAAAACAAAACGTTATAAATACTTCAAAACACTAAAACGTGAAGTATTGTCTTTTGTTTGTTTTGTGGTTGCAGAGTTGCAGTATAAGCTGATAATGGAGCCTCCAAATTCAAGCCGTAAAGGTTGAGTGATTATTTTTCTCAAACCCATATGACATGTTTTGGTACACATTTTAGATTTTACAATATATAAATACGACAGCTGTCATCTATATATTATAGTTATATTATACTTGTATAGGTAATTATAAGGGATAGTTCACCCAAATATGAAAATTTACCAAATAGATATGACAGGAGGCAGCCGTCATCTATAAACTACCTGACAAAAGTCTTGTTGTCAATCCCAGTTGTAAAAGCAACAAATAATAGCTTGATTACTTGATCGTTTGGAAAAGTGGCAAAAGGTAGATTGTTTTTGATTAATCATCTGTTGAACTGCATCCCAATCATCACAGATACTGCAGATGATCTATTTGAACCCGCATGGACCCAATATTCTCACAGAAATCAGTCAAGTTTGGTGAAGGAAAAATCATATTACATTCAGCATGGGGGCATGTGAGAGATCTGCTGAGTGGATGGCAACATCAACAGCCTGAGGTATCAAAACATTTGTGCTGCCCGTTACATTACAAACTATAGGAGAGGGTAAATTCCTCAGCAGGATAGTGCTCCTTCTCATACTTCAGCCTCCACATCAAAGTTCCTGAAAGCAAAGAAGGTCAAGGTGCTCCAGAATTGGCCCGCCCAGTCACCAGATTCAAACATTATTGGGCATGTCTGGGGTAAGATGGAGACATTGAAGATGAATCCAAAGAAACTTGATGAACTCTAGTAGTCCTGCAAGACACTTTCTTTGCCATTCCAGATGACTTTTTAATAAGTTATTGGAATCACTGCAGAGATGTAAGGATCAGTCATCCAAGCTCATGGGAGTCATACATATTATTAATTATTTTTCCACTGCACCATGACTTTATATTCTATACTGTACATTATTTCTATTAAAAGACAAGACTTTTGTCTAAACAAAGTCTGGCCTTACTGTCCTAATTAAACAACAAAAAAATCAAGGCATAGTCATATTTATTTTTGGTTAAATAAGCGCATAATCTAGAGGCGTTTAACTTTCATATGAGCCACTTCTAATACCAAATGATCAACTAGAAGTCAAGTTATTATTTGTTTTTCCTAAATCTTGGATAGGCGACAAGACTTTTGTCAGTAGTGTATATTATACTTATATTATACTTCTATAGTTAAAAAGGGATAGTTCACCCAAAAATAACATTTTACAAAATATATATATGACAGGAGGCAGCTGTAAAATCCATAAACGGCATACGGAGAGCAACAAGTTCCAGAAAGACCGAAGGAATTATCTGGAACAAACTCTGGAGGACACCTGCTCATCACAAATTACAGAGATCAGGTGACTACAAAGATTGAATTCTCTTAGATTTATCCCTTTCAGTACATCTTTCAAGTAGTTTAATATAAAGATGTAAATAAAGTGATGCAGATTACTAACATCCCCTAATACATTCAACACTCATTTAAAATACAGAGAAAGCCGATCAAATAGTTCAGGGATGCCGAATAAGCGGTCAATAGAAGGTTCTACAGAAGCCAAAGCAGGGTTCATCACTTCTCTCCAGCCTCTAATGATCCAGTGTAGTCCATCTCAGGCCCCTCGAGCTCCCAGCCTACAGGAGTGTGAGATCATCATACGGCAGCTGTACAACGCTAACAGCCTACAGTCCCAGGAGGTGAGGTCATCAGCAGATCATCCTGACTACATCTACATGCCTATTGGGATGGGTTGTTGGATTTTGATTGACTGATTATATATTTGTGTTAATTAGTTAAACCTGATAAAGCGATTATAAAATACATCCTAATTTGTCTTCTCTCAGATTTTACGAGTGAAGGCGGTTCTCAAAGAAATAGTTTTCAACAAGAAAATCACTGAATTACATTATGACCAAGGCTTACCTTGCTGATGGTAAAAGGTAATTTATTGCTACATTTATCTTCAGCATTACAGAAAGCTTTTGTAGTTGTCCCGGTCCTTTCCAAAATTAAATTAAAATTGAAAAAAGATTTTATATACAACATATTTTATATACAAATTTCCCTCAATAGCTTTACCACATTTATTAATGGTTTTAAATAACATTATTTTACATGTGTAAGTAAATAGAATGTTGTATAATTATTTTAATTTCTTTATTAATTTAATTAGATTATAATGACTTTTTACATTAACTATGGAGAAATTTCCCTCATAAGAAGCACTTCAACCCTTTATCATCTGTTTTGCTAACACTTTGGGTTTTTTCATTGCCGTTATGTAACTACTAAGTTATTATCTGCCTAGTATTAAGATATTAACTGGTCTTTAGTACTTATAATGTATAATCTTACTCTTTATCCTTAATCGGACCTGCTGTCTGTGTGAGTCCTATTGCCCCACTATAGTGAAGGGGACACTATACTGTCAGTGAGCGCCATCTTTCGGATGAGATGTTAAACAGGAGGTCCTGACTCTCTGTGGTCATTAAAAATCTCATGGCACAACTCGTAAAGAGTAGGGGTGTACCCCGGTGTCCTGGCTAAATACCCTCTGTCGGCCCTTACCATCATGGCTGTGGTTAATTACTGTGTTATTTAAATACACAATACATTACATTTAAAATTAAGTCACTTTTTTTTTGTCAGAGCTGAAGATTCAGAGCCACTTCCACAGCTTTCTCTCCAAACATTGCCCAAAGGACTGTAAGTCATTTTTAGAAAATATCAAACATGATATATATGGTTTCTAAACATCACATCAGGAACAAATCATTTTGATCTGTCATTATCTGAACAGCCCTGTGTCTCAAGCCAGTAAAGCAGAGAAAGTGATCCTCCCAGCCCTCAAGCAGACCCTCAACAACAACATAGCCGACAGACACCGGAGAACACAGGCTGTGCAGAGACGTCGACTGCAAAGAACCATTCGCTAACTGACCAATCATGTGATTACATAACTACATGTATATAAATTCCATGCCACACATTTCACATTCAAGCAGCAGTTTAAATGACTTTATTAATCGAGCAATGCACAGTTAAGGCTTTAGTGTACTGAGCTAAACAAAACAGAAGATTTATCAGGTAAATAAAAAGACAGAGAAAATATTAATATATTGCCATCATTCCAGGTGCTAGTGCTGATGGGAAACTTCTAAGCTGAAAGACAGGCCTGCCTTACGCTTTGAGCCCAGGTGTTTAGCAGCGCGGTCACCGAGTGCTTGTCAGGGAGCTGAAGAAGTTTAGAGGTCATATTCTTATGCACAGTCTGCAGGAAGGGGTTGGCCTCTGAAAACAGGAAGACAAAGGCAAGGAAGTATTGGGTTGACACTTTTCACAGACTATAAATTAGATGCATGAAGGGATAGTCCAAATATGAAAATTTACTTTTGATGTATTTCTGTCTGTTGTTGAACACAAAACAAGATAATCTGAAGAATGTTAGAAAATAGGAAGCCATTAGCTGTTTCCATCCAAAAATGCAAATTAACTTTATGCACAAAACCGGAATATCGCATAAAGGTGTACAAATTAAGCAGGGTTTACATCCAACGAGTCAATAAGAACAAAATCATCACTTGCTGATTTACTGGCGCCAAATATCTACAGTAAATACAGAATTTTCTGTGGTAGGAGAAGCTGTGAATCTTTTCCTTATTTAATAAATTACTTGCGCCTCAGAAGATGATGCCAACATGCAATGAACTGTTAATTAATAATACATTAACACAAATACTGAATTGTTTACAATGTTTTAGAATAACCAAAACACCAATGTTTTACAGTATGCTCAGCCTGCTAGTTTGTTCATTCATACACATTTGATCTCTTGCACATACTGGAATTTGTTCAGTAAAAGCGTTTCCATCATATGCGCATCTTTTCTTATAGAATAAAAAGTTTATCCTACTCAGTTATGCCCATACATTTATTATGCGCATTTAAAAAATGTATGCACATCTTGGCGTTTCCTTCTTCGTGTTTTATGCGCATGTCCAAAATGCGCATAAAAATAGGTGGATGGAAAGGTAGTTATTGTCATCCAGGAACAAGGAACATAAAGAAACAAAATATTATGTATTAGCCAATAGCTGTTGTTTTTTTTCCCCAACACTCTTCAATGTACCTTCTGTCTAGCATTTTAAAAGAGTACTTAAGATAACTTGCTGACATTTAAGACTAGAATTGCCATAGGGTTAAATTCACCCATAGCAATTTTCAAATGTACATGACAGATTATTAATATGGTACAAGTCTACCAGTGATTTTTTTTTACGAAAAAAACAAAAAAATTCAAGAAATTATTTTGAAATCCCCTGTTGTCGTGTTGCTAAGCAATGTCTTTTCCTACTGGGGTAGCAGTAATCAGTTTTAGTCACTATGTGGGATAAAAGTGATTAATGGATCCGGAACAGGTATTAGAGGCATTCAATGCCATAATTGGTGTGGAGTTTGATGGTGGGTGATACCAGGGGTGAGTGATATGTTCTGCATCGACTCAGCATCATAGCTGATGGTTAAAAATAATCATTTCATGGCATTACTTTGAGAGAGTTTTTTAGCCATATCAAAACAGTCATGGGCATGGGTAAACTTTGACCACTGATTTACCCATGATTTTAGATATACAACCACCACTGGCAGTTCTAGTGCACAAATCAAGCTTAAGGCCCTGATATATCTCAAAAGAAGTATTTTTTTGTACTTTGTGTGGGGGCAAAAAGAAATTTGAAAAGGCTGAGGAATAGAATATTGTTCCATTATTAATACATACAGTGCATCCGGAAAGTATTAAAGCATAGCGCTTCATTTTCTACACGTTACAGCCGTATTCTAAAATTAATTCAATTAATTTATTTTCTCAATATTCTACACACAATACCCCATAAAGACAATATGAAAAAAAGATTTTTGGAAATTGTTGCATATTTATTAATAATAAAAAAAAAACTGAAAAATTTAACAGCCAAGAAGTATCTACAGCCAAGCTTGTGGCATCATATTCAAAAAGGCTTGAGCCTGTAATTGCTGCCAAAGGTGCATTAACAAAGTATTGAGCAATACTTATGTACCTGTGATTTTTCAGGTTTTTTATTGTATTTTAAATTGTAAAAATGTTACTTGCGTATATCCCTTAAACACAACAATTGTGGAGAGAGAAAAACAGTTTCGTAGATATCTGGCAGTAGTATTTAATTTTATTCAATTAGATTTATTCTATGGCACAGAAAAAAACAAGTGATGTAGATTCTATGCGCGTCTACTTAACAAAAAAAGAAAGAATGGTTGTGCGTTTGTGAGGAAGTGCATTTATCATGCTTCAGAATGTGCACCACACATTTTGACAATCGCCTGAAAATAGTACTGCCATATGCAAAACACAATTTCCACTATGGAGACACAGCCCCTGGTAGTGATAATCTTCTCTGACCAATCAGTGACCAACAGTGTGTATAAATCACGTTTTGTTACGGCTCACTTGGAACCACATCCAAGGTGGTATTAAGAAAGTACCAGATACTACATGGGAAAACAGTGGAAAATCCCCTAGATTTGAGCCATACCATGCAATGGAATAATCACTTAAAAATTAACTCTCCCAAAATAGTTTGCTTTGGTGACCTTTATTAAAATGGCAAAAATGAACTCAAAACTATTTTCATTTCATTCGGATTGTTCAAAATGACGTCAGTGTCAGTATATTGGTACATTTAGACTCACCATACTGCTGACCGTCATCTTCCCAGTGAGGGCTCTGATCAGGATAGTCTGCTGGGATGCTCAGCTGAAGAGGGGGCACACTGGGAAGATTTTTATCATCTAGAAAGAGAAAATGGAAAGAGTCAGTTTATTAATTTAAACATTTTATTTAAGCACACATACAGGGCTTAATAGTGGGCTCAGTTTCAGAACTGACCTAGTTTGCATATGAGATGCACCATTCCGTTATTGCTGCAAAAGGATGGATCCAGATTGACCAGGAACTTGGAATTAAGCCGAGCCACTTCACCTTGAAGTATGTTAGGGATGGTCTGCCGTTCATCATCCTCCAGCTTTCGTTTACGGGATGGAATTGAGGGCCCCCTTTAATGACGAAACAGATATGTAAATTTAGGAGATATGGCTGGCTGGTGTAGAGAGTTGGAAATCAATTGGGGGTCTCTGGACTCTATGAAAGGGCATTTATATTATAACTACCTACCAAAATTAAATGTAAAGAATCATTTTGTGGCAATACATTTAGGTCTGTGCATGTTACATTAGTTTTATTTAAACACATTGATTACAGTGAAGACAGCTTAAATAACCAGTACTCATCTGTTGATCTTACGTTATTTGGGGTCCATGAATTGCTGTCATAGCAGGAGCAAATGTGCGATATAGCGAATGGTTGAAAACTGGAGAGCGGATGTTGGCCAAGACTGCATCCAGAATTGGCTGGCACAAGTACTGTTTTTTAGTACAGGGTACTGGAGGAGGTGGCGGCGTCGGCTGGATATGAAAATAATCTGTTACTAAATTCAAATAACCAATGCTGACCAATTGACTTTATGTGTTGACTCAATTTTCTTACCACTGCCATGTCATTCTTCAGTTTCTCCAGCGCTATTTCACACTTCTGTAGAGTTTTAAGTGGACACCTAAAGCAAGACAGCAAAAAAATATGAGCCTTTAATTGCTAGCCAAAAAAATGTGACCAAAAAGACCAAAGGCATGCCTGCCACTTTACCTTGTATTTGGGTCAGTCAAAATGTTGAGCAAACTTTTCATTTTGCTCAAATCCTTCTTTCTGTCTGTAAAGGTCAAACATAAAAGCATGAGCACAAAGATAAATTGAGAACACATCAATAAGTAAGACAAGTGAAAAACTTAAAGTGTTACCTTCATTTTTGTCTATTTTGTTAATCATTCTACGCAGCGGCTCAATGTACTTTGAAAGCTGCCTTAATTTGTCCATGTACAGCTGGTCCTCAGACTGTGAGGCCCCAGCAGGGCTCATCACAGAGCTTGGGTTGCCTATAATCCATAAATCAACCATAAAATATAAATAATAAAAATTCTGCAACAAAGCAGCAAATAATTGCTTTTATGTAATTTAAAATAGCAAATAAAATGAAAAAAATCCTACATGCTGCAACAGAATAAAGTAAGCAATCACAAAAATGTAATTTACAGAACATCACAATTACTGTGTTATCAAGTTAAGAGTTATAAGACAGGAAAGTGAATGTAAAAATGTATAACATTATCTATTATAAAAGTTATATATTTACATTGTTAACTATTAACATAGCATTATTTGAATTTAATATGTAAAATAGTAGACTTCCTGATAATGGCTAGGATTAATGTACTTCAGCAGTATAATAAGAAAGCATTTCTGTACCAGGAGTGTTCAGGGGTCCTGGTGAAGGCACCTGGAGGGGATAACTCTGGGGTGTGCGTGAAGAGGCAGGACTCTGGGATGGTTGAGGAGAGGGGCTGGGCTGGAACCCTCCTGGAGAAGGGGTCGGACCAGAGCTAGAAGGCAATAAAAGGGAGAGTTAACCTTGTGTAGTTATGTCAATATTAGTCAGTATAATATCTGGATTGTTTATTAGGTACACCCTGCTAGCATTTTTGTCCACAGAATTGGATATTTTCCACTTCATGGCCATTCTCTGAAGGTGACAAACCTGTCAGGCACCATAAGCCATGCCACTTTCAGAGTCACTTTTGTTCCTCATTTTGATGCTTGGTTTGAACTTGCACAGATCATTTTTTTTTACCGTGCATAAATGCACTTCTTGAGTTACTGCAAGGTGATTGGTTAATATTTTTATAGTGCAGTTGAACGTACCTAATTAAGTGCTTGCTGAGTTTATATAGTAAAAAAAACAATTGCACTGTACCTGACAGAGTTGGGCTGAGAGGAAGGAGGCTGGGGTGATGGCTGGGGCTGAGGTGGAGGTGGCATTGACTGGGGCGTCTGCACCTGAACTGGGGAGGGTGATGACATCATTTGCTGAGCCTTAAAAGAAGAGACATGAAAGATTATTACAAATTATTTAAATTAGCTACATGATTTGACACTGCACTGGGGAAGCAAGTTATTAAGAGATAACAGACATGGGGGCAAGCTGATCTTGCTTTGACCGTACAGCACCAATAGATGGTGCTATACAACCACCATCTAAACATTTACCTAGCATTCCATTTGTCACATAATAGAATAACAAAATTCAGTTCACTTACCTGTGCCACAAACTTTTTGTTTATTATCTCGATTTTACGACACATTTATTTTTATTTAGTGCTTCTGGGTAATTTCTGACTAAATGTTTCTGACTGTGGGGTGGAAGTGGGAAATAAAGAAAGGCAGATGAGTGTGGATTATGGACAGCCTTCACTCTAGTGTAAAGCCACTGATGTACGCAGCCACTGGGTTGCAGCGCTGAGACCCAGCACTCAGCCCTGTGGTAAATACCTGTGGCATTTGCTGTCCTCCAATGGCAACGGGGTTTTGAGGAATGGCAGAGTTCGGGGTGGCGCGGGGCAACCGGGGTGGAATTTGCATCCCAGGACGGGGCATCATCTTGGAGGAGGACAGAGGGGACAACAGACATGTCACAAGCAAAACAATAAATGCAGTGCATCAGCGGACATGAGGAAGCACATGCAAGAATGCAAACGGAAACAGATTCCACAGGTCTGCAAGCACAGATGCACATTCAGTTATGCAAAACAAAGCTATCCATAAATAAAAGACAAAGCAGTATAGCGAGCTTCCTGTCATTCAATGTGCCGGTAAATTAATATCTAGATTTAATACAAGTTAGGCTAAATCAACAGCACTTTTCTATATGGTGTACTACATTGTAGTAAACAAAACGGGTTATAATAGAAGTGAATGAGGACAGTTGTTAAAAGTAAAGTTACACAATGTAAACTTCAATTTATTTTAATTTGAAACAATACAACACCCAGTCTAACTGTTGCTACAGTATTTGTAACAATCTTCTAGTAAATCAATAGAAAAAAATTATGATGATTTGCATAACTCTGCTGATCCTGCAAATCAATGCTTATTTTTGTTAATTTTTCCAATGAAAATGCCTAATGACTATTAAATCAAGATACAAGGGAAGCTTACTTTATTAAATAAAAAGTCTTGATTGAAAAAATATATAAATAAATTTAGGACCGAAACAAGAACAAATATTTGCAAGTGAGCTTAGAGAAATCAATTTAATTCAAACAAGCAAGTCATTTTCACAATGCATTGCTAGATATTTGTTCTTGTTTAAAGCACAAACTGGTTAAAGTGTGTTCAATTTCTCAGAATACAGGGCTTCATGTGTTAAATTTGCATCCCCATTAAACATAACCTGATTAAGATCTTTAGATATTTGTACTTGAAAACAAATATACAACGAAATTGTTTAAATAATGGCACAACTTCATGAATAGGAATTCTGCTCTGATTAAAATTATCCCTAAAAAACTAACAATAATAATAATCGCCTCGTACATTTATTTTTTTCAGCTCACTGTAATAAGTTTATCTTAAATTATATATTCTTATTTTAAAATGATGCAGATTCTAACTTAAATTGCATTAAACCTGAAATATTCCTTTAACAACACTGGTTGTCTAGACATAGCAAGCCCTGGGACTTCATGCTCTTTTCACATATCAGAACCATGCAGTGCAAGAAAAGATGTAGTGGCTTCTATTGCATCTCCAACAAGCCCTTCGACTCTACATTAAAGCTGTTGAGTTTGCCATTTGCTAATGCACTTTAGAAGGGAGCTCTGAAAAAAAGAGGACTGGATGCAAGGCAACCCTCTTTATTTCCCTTCAGATACATTAAGGAAATCATTTAAAGACTCAAAAGAACATACGTGTACAAGCTAACTTAAAAAGGAACACATTTTTTGTCAGATGCATGCAGAAAGGGCTTTGTGAATTCAAAATTGCAAGCATGCAGTCAGGCTGTTAGCTGCACAAACACGCAAAATGCAAATGAGAGTAAAAAAAAAAAAAAAAAAAAAACTAATCACTACTCAAACTTAAACTGACTGCTCTGTTGTTTTTACAGCTCAACAACAGAATGGAGATTTGAATATCTGGATTTAATATTAACTGAGGCCACACGTATGGGACAAGGTGAATGAAAGCAACATGAAGCGAAATGTTAACATCCGCCGAATGCTCAGAGATGGGAGGGTCACCCTTCAGGGAAAGAAAGGGGCATTTTGTTGAGCTAATTTTTTGACCTAGATGTACGATATGTATATGGACCTAGTGAAGCAGATGTTAACAAACAAAGCAGAAAGAGCATCCGGAATGCATTTGTAGAAATCGGTGTTGGGAATTTATTGACTACTAGCTATGCTATGCACCTATCCATGTTTTCACAGCTGTAAAAAACTGTTTAAAAATGACTAACATAGCCTTTATGCAGTATTTTTGCAGTTGTTAAATTATGGGTTTTAAAAACCCCTACATCTCTAGTATAAGTAATAGAAAAAGTGTGGCCAGCTACTTTCAAAAAATGTTTTTCAAAATGTCAGCTTTTGTTTGAAAACACTCTGTAACGTGGCCCCCAAAGTAGACCAATACTGATAAAAAGAATATTGAAGTGCAATCCTTCGGTTGTTATTTGGCCATTCAGCCCACCACCACTCAAGGAATAAACAGTTTTGACATCCAAAAAGTGTTGAGCATGCAATCACTCCACGCTCAGTCCTCACCACGGCTTGATGGGCTTACCTGGCCTGGCACTGCTGTAAGCTGAGACGCCTGCTGGACCTGTTGAACCTGCTGCTGCTGGTGTTGTTGCTGTTGCTGTTGTTGTTGCTGTTGCTGTTGTTGCTGCTGCTGCTGTTGTTGTTGTTGTTGTTGTTGTTGTTGCTGCTGTTGTTGCTGCTGCTGCTGCATTCTTGCCTGTTTGTAAAAACACAGGCAAAAAAGAAAGCGATCTAAGACAGAGACAAGCCATTATGTCTCTGCTGACAATCTGCGATCAGACGAGGCCCGTTTTACACCTAGTATTAAGATGCATTTCCAATCTAGTCACAAGTTAAATACTAAATGTAGGTGTAAAATGTACTTCTAGTGGTAGGCAAAAACACATTTGATTGGATTGCTTTTGTAATTGCTTGTGTCCAAATGTTCAAGACTGCTAACGGATTATGGGATATTTTGTGAGAAAGCCAAGCGAAAATTAAACAGCCTGGTATAAAATTGGGTTTGGTGCGTATATAGCCAACATTACCCTTTATGAGAACTGTGAGAGGGTCTCTTGTTTTTGACATGAATCATCTGTTTAATTTATATTAAGCCTTATGATCATGCCTAATTAAGGGCGTGGCCACTTGAGTGACCAGTATTGTTTTCTCGCCGTTACGGCATCTTAGTACAGCTTTTGTTTCATGTGGCTTTACACAATCTAATGCTTTTTAAGATTATTTTGTACAATTATCAAATAATTGCTTCATTTGCACTCTCCAGAAACCTACGTTGATGTCACGGACATGATGTCCATCTTTTTATACAGTCTATGGAGAAAGTAAACCCAAGCATACTTTACTTTATTGTACCAAATACACAAACTACAATAAAAATCAGCATCACACTGAGTGCTCCTGTGTAAGTGATGTGATGAAATAAAATGGAAAGTTGAAAAATGTAAATCTAAGTGAGCACATGAGATAAATTTGAATGCATGTTAATAACAGGTTTAAACAAGGCTTGAGATGGATGTCACTGACAGGTGTAGATAGCCCAAGTTATGACTGCATTCTGTTACCTGCATTGCCTGCTGCAGCTTCAGTTGCTGCTGTTGGCTGAGTGCGCTCATTTGTGAATGCTGTCCTTGAACCATTTGAGGCACTAAGACTTGCTGTTGCTGGGAATGAGGGGGCATCTGAACTGCCCCTCCCTGACCCTGTACCTGGGGTTGACCTTGAGCTTGGACTTGAAGCTGTTGTTGTTGCTGCATTTGTTGGATACTTTGGGCTTGGGCCTGTGCTTGAGCTTGGGCCTGTGCTTGAGCCTGGGCCTGTGCCTGAGCTTGGGCCTGAGCCTGGGCTTGGGCTTGAGCTTGGGCTTGAGCCTGGGCCTGAGCCTGGGCCTGTGCATGAACTTGTTGTTGGTGCAGCTGCTGCTGCTGTTGCTGTTGCAGTTGCTGAAGTTGTAACTGTTGCTGCATTCTGGTCTGGTGCAACTAGAGTCAAAGACATAGAGGAGAATAAATTTCTATTCAGAATGTTGTGTCACCAGGACTGGGTATAGAATTGATTTGATTAAGATTTAGTTTGATTGGATCAATACTGATTCATTAGGATATATCTTGGGTACATGCCAATTACATTGAAACAGTATGTTTACCCAAATATGAAGATTCAGTTATTAATCACCCTCATGTTGTTCTAATCCTTTGAGACCAGTGTAAATAATAATTCCTTACATTTATATAATGCTTTTCTGGGTGCAAAGTGATAAAGCTAATTGTGATATGGGGATGGTTAGAAGGCCATGATCGACTGAGGCCAGTGAGCAAATATTGTCAGGATACCGGGGTTACACCCCTACTATGTTCAGAAAGAAACCTTGAGATTTTTAATGACCCAAGAAGTCAGGACCTCGGTTTAACATCTCATCTGAAAGACGGTGCTCACTGAACAGTATATAGTCCCCATAAATATAGGGACTCTACATCTTCAGAACACAAATTCGCATGGAAAGTCTTGACAATGTTTATGGTTCCTCTTCTGGACTTGTTCTTGACCTCTTAGATATCATCTAAAATATCTTACGTTGTGTTCCAAAAATAAATAAGCATCTCAAGAGATTAGAACAATGTGAATGCGAGTAATTTATAACAGAATTTTCATTTTTGGGAGACCCAACACCACTTTGAGGATCACAATATCTCAGTTAACTATCCTAACAATGTAAATAGAATATGTAACTAAAAAACTATCCATGTATTAAGTTGCTATTAGTTTGAGTTGAATTTGGGTCATTTATGAGCATTACTTTGTTCATATTAGGGCTGTGTATTGGCAAGAGCCTCACAATACGATACATATCACGATACATGGGTATATTGCGATATAATAAATATTGTGATATATTGCAACAGTTTGTATTAGTATGTGTCATGTTATATTGACAACTTGATAAAGTCAGCAGACAAATTAAAATTCCAATTTCAATTTATTTTCTATCCATTTCGATTCATTAGAACTGCACAGTGTTATCGAACAGAGAACTCACTGAACTGTATTAAATGCATATTGTTATTTAGCACTGAACTAAAATGAATATGCCACTAAAGTCACATATAAATTAAATAAATTTAATAATTTATAAAACTAAAGCAAGTTGGGATGCTCAAAATAATAGATTAACTGCTAACTGAACGGGTGCGTTTGTAACCGATTAATGGTATCAGTTAAACGATTAAAAATATTATTTTATATATTTTTAATTTGGCTGCATAAGGGGCCGATCGACTTCGCTTTTTTGCATTATAAGAGGGGCATCTTTTGAATGGTTTTTAACGGCCGCAAGTGTTTTGCACGCGGCTCATCCCAGAGCAGCAGTTTGTGTTGTCAAGACAACTAGAGAAAACTTTTAAAGAACATGGTTTCCGCTACATTCATTCTTCCATGGCGGGGACCAAATTGCATCCCTCCACGGCTACATTACCCATTCAAAACATTCTGTCATTGTTGTTGTTGTTTTTGTTTTAATAGCGGATTATTTTCGCACCAAAATGTATTAAAAGGTAAGTGGATTATAACAGCGCAAACATTTCTGTAACCGTATAATGCTGTGTCCTATCTGTTTAACCCTTTGGGGTTACGTGCTGACTGACTGGCTGACTGACAGGTGCATGATGCGTGAGGCCAGCAAACACGACGTAGCTTACAGTTAAGATGAACACAGTTTCCATAATTATACTTTATTTATAGATAAAGGTATATGGCTCTGCATATAATTACTCTATCTTGCTGGAGTTTATAGCCGTTTCGCTTTACTTCAGGACGCATTAATGCCGCTCTGAAGGTCTAATCGCTGTTTCAAGTTATCCAAAGCTGTATGAATGTACAAATCTTGAATATCACAATATTATTAAATATTACAATTGTAACAACACAGACAGCAAGCAATTCTTTTGCACAATCGATACCCAGCTGATTCAATCATCCATAAGAGGACCGTGCTTCTTTTCTTCTTTATTCCTTGTCAACATAAAAGGAGTGAGGTGCGCCAGACGTTTTTGGAATGGAAAAGCACGTTAGCTGTGGTCGGCCCCTTGTTCAACTGCTAGACATAGGCCTATTAGTTAACTTGTGGGACGATAACGTATAACCCGTGCCTACAGACACATTTGCCAAAGAAGCAAAATGGAAGAAGAATATTGCTGTTTGATACAGACGTGTTGATGCCAAACCATCGCTGATGTTGACCTGGATCTGCGTCATAAACACAACAAATAGGCTTTACCTTTTATTTTACAGCTTATAAAGCATGTATGCACATTAATGCAATATCATATTAAAACAACAAAACTGTTTACAAAAAGTCAACATATGCACGCGTTGCCATTGTCTTTTCATCACGCAGCGCACGCACTTGAACCGCGAGGGAGAGAGAGGAAACCAAATAGCAAGACATAATCTTTAAAGTAATGATTTCTATTAAAAATGTAAAATGGTTTTGTGATATAATAACAGCGGGGCATTAAATAAATGCATATTTTCCACGGAGCAGGCAATTTGAGGAAGTCTGCGATTTTTATTTGACGGAAGGAAAAAACTATGAAAAAACAGCCTATGCCCATTCTTAAAAAAAATCTGTCAGTGTTTTTGTTTTGTAATATAAATTAATTATTTAAGTGAAAATAATTTAGGGCAGTCCTATTTATTTTATTCATTTTATTTAGTTTATTCTTCTCTTTTGTGCTAAACACTGCAGGTGCGTGAAAATGCTCTGTTGTTATGTTCTGTTATTAATATGCTAGCACGTTAAAATAAATCAGTATTTTAAAATGCAATATTTAATGTGTCAGACACAAAATAGACACGTCAATTTGTTTAAAATAAAATTAATAGTAATCTGACCAGTTAACCGTTAATAACCGATTAATGAGCGGTGGTTGTTGGTTAACAAAATTAACTGAAATGAGCATCCCTAAAAGCAAGTTAAAAAAATTCAAATGCATCAAGTAAACATGAAACTGGAACACAGTGCTCTAATATGCGGTAAACTAGGCTATTAGAAACTGACAGTGCGACTGACAGCATCGTGAACATTTTGCTGTGAAAACTGGTCGCACATAGGTAAATTGATGGCTTGCACGAAACATTTTACATGCAACATGCCGGCCAGCTGTGCTGCCATGGTCATGTTTGACGCGTTGTTTGTTACAACGACAGGTCCTTCCAATTGATGTCCCATTCTTCCTATGCAGTTTTCAGTAACTCTGCAATGTTAGTTAAGGCAAACAGAAGCTTGCTGATGATGTTATCCAGTGTAGTTTGCCTTGAATCAAGAGGTTTCGGTTGAGGTCGCAGTGCTGCTAATTCATCTGCGTGGTGTCTTGTTAAGTGATAACGCAAGTTCGTAGTGTTTCCTGAATATTTTAAGATAGATTTGCAAAGCTTGCAAAAGGCATTTTTTGTCTAATTCAGTACTCTGGTATAGTGTTAAAGCCAAAGTGCAGCCACACGTCAGCTGTGAAAGCTGGAGGCTCCTTTATATTTTTCACCAAGCTCACTCTCGCTTACTTCTGATACCATATTACTTGGCGTTTTGTTGATAGCGAGTTAGCGACATCTACTGGAGCAAAGGAGGAGGTTGTTTGGCACAACATGAATCGATACTTCAGGTTGGACTATCGATACACTATCGTGAAATAAATTATCGTGATAGTTAGATATCGATATTTTTGCACAGCCCTAGTTCATACCACATATTAAAGCAAGGCTTTTAAAAATTAAGGGGTTTACAACAGTCTTATATCAATATTAAACAATTCATTCAAATGTAATATGGATTTTTCCATAGCATTACATAACACTGTTGTTTAGATTTGGATGTGATAAAATGTTTTGCTCAGGAAACAGTAATGCATGACATTTAATTTTATTATCTTCATTCTCTGAAAAATTGTCATTTGTAATCAGAGCTCATTGTAATCAATAGACTGCAGGTATGCTACAAATAATTCTGTTTTTTTTCCACACATCAGAATAAATCATCAATGTCTGTTCATTTGAATGTAATCATCGTACTTAAGACTGATTGATTATTTAGCCCCATTTTCCATCAACAACATTACACTCCATCTTCACTTTCATCTTCAATATCTGTATCTGAATTTCACCAATTTTTAGTACTATTTAAGTGCTACACATGGTCCATTACCTGATTCTGTTGTTGCTGATTCTGGGCCTGTTGCTGTTGCTGATTCTGATGCTGCATTTGCTGATTCTGATGGTGCTGTTGGAGTTGCTGGAGACGTATCTGTTGAAACATTGCTGATGGCTGCTGAGACTGCATTGTTGCCTGCTGCTGCTGCTGCGGCTGGAACGTCTGAAACTGAATGGACTGCTGTTGTTGTTGCTGCTGCTGCTGCTGCTGCTGTATCATCTGCTGCATGGGTCCAGCAGCACCTGCTATGGTACACATTGAAGTAGATTTCATTTCTAGGCAACGTATAAAAAGTAAACCAGGAGTATTAGGCAACAAAGTCTCTTTAGTCAGCAGACAGCTATCCGCTTGTTAAGTGTGACGTCACACGGAGCGGCTTCCGGGTCCAAGCGCTCTATTCAACTGAATGGGGAGATTCATGAAATGGTAATAATAAACGTTTACAAAGCGATTTAATACTTTCGAAAGTCACAATCGCAATATATATGTCCATGCCTAATATCCGATGGCCAGAAAGTAATTCATTGTTTTATAAATTGTTAAAATTTTGGTATTTGTTATGCAGCAAGCCCAGAGATTGTTGTGTACACTATGACTTTATGTAAAATTAACTTTAATGTGCGATATGAATAAAAAGTGATCATAAACGAATAATTTCTCCACTCAAGTAAATGGCGGCTTGGACCCGGAAACAGTATTACATGCGTCACAAACACATCACCACTTAACAAGCGGATTGAACTTACCACCCTGCTGCCCTCCCGCTACTCCCTGCATGGCATGTGGACCCATTGACATTTGCCCCATTCCACCCATCTGTGCGCCAGGAGGACGTGGTCCAATAACCCCCGGAACACCTCCAGGTAAATTCTGCAGGGCATTGATGGGATCTAAAAATTAACAAGATCACCTTGAAATTTAGCAGAAAATAGACACACACACACACACACACACACATATATAAAGTTTGAAATGTACTTATATTTTTAACTAAAATTTAACTTACCAGGCCCACCTTGTGCTTTTTTATCTACAATAAAAGACCATTTATTTAATATCGCATCCAAACACAACAATGCAAAAACATTTATATTGAAATCTGTGTTGGTTACTTACGGATGTCTCTAAAGTGAATTATCAGCCTCGCAACCATTGATAAATACTCCTCCTGTGTCCAAAACATAAATTAAAGATGAGTTGTTGTTTTTTCATTGCACTTCTATCTATCACTCCCTAACACAACAGTTCTTTTTGACAAAAACATTTTAAAAATACTCACTCTGGTCTTTGCTTTCGTAAAAACATGGCTCTCCATCTCAGTACTGGACTTTGTGTGACCAGTTCCTGCTTTTCTCATGGCTTCCTCACTGTAATTTAATATAGCAGAAGCAGAATATTTAATCACAACTGATTCATGACCAAAAAAAGAAAGTGTTACCTATCATTTACAGCCACTGATTAATCATTTAAGAAACAATGATTACACGAGTGCTTGAAAATTATTAGTTTGTCTTGATGTATGATTTATAGTTATGTATTTGATAACTTTTATTCTGTAAACTACTGATGGCATCTCTTCCCAAATTACAATATTTGTAGTTTAGAGCATTTTGTTTGGCATAGAAATAACACAAAACCAGACATGATTTCAGGCATGGTTTATTTATTTTTTAGACAACAATTTTATATTATTACGTTACAATTATTCTATTATTACAATTAAAATTATAAATCACACTTAATGAAAGTGAATTATTTGGATATTTAGATTTGATAGTTAATTACAGTAAAAACACTCTAAATGGCAGTATTTGTATTTTACATTTGCAAGAAATTATCGGATTAAAACAGAAACAGAAAATACTTTAGAGGTCTTTTATGTTTTGGATAGCTGCGAATATATTTACAAAGATGAGTTATTAGAATAAAATAGAATATGGTTGCATTCACTACAGAAACACAATTTGTGTAATCCAAAATTCTGGTGACAAATTAATTTCAATATTAGAACTTTATCAGAAAATCAACTATCCTAAAGTACGCGTTAGTATGCTAAAGTTACTGTTTCTTTAAACTGACGACAAAATAAGCCAATGGGTGAATATTAGATGATTATAAAGACCCTAAATTTATTTATTACGATAGAGATCAAATGTTGCAGGGATTTTTTTTCCTGCATCACTCCACTGCCTATCTGCAGACTGTTATAGCTCACCACATTTTGACTAGTATTTAACTTAGTGAGGCTAACATTAACTTTATAGTAGCTAGCTACATAACTAAACAAACTCTAGACCGGATGTGTGATATCACAGTAACAATACTGTGTTGAGATAAGTTTAATTCATAAAAACACGTACAGCCTGTTCTTGAACAGTCCCACTGTATATTGGATATGCTGATAACAAGTCCGAGCATCCGCTTGTTAGCAGCTAACGTTAGCTAGCTTGCTGGACTCTGTTATATCACGAATGCGCTAATATAAAAATATAAACAAGAGAAAAATTATATACTCACATTTGCGCCACTACTTTCTGTCGAAAGGCTGGACTCCTCCAATCACTATCAGGACCTGGGACATCCATAACTGATAATCTTAAACAACGACGAACAAGCTGCTTCCACTTTCAGTTAGCTATGTGCGTACGAGTCCTGAATGGGATCTTCTACTGAGTCGGATCTTTTCAATCGGAAAGACTGAGCTAAATGAATCGTTCATAAACGAACAGTCGAACTGACTGTCTGAGCGGATCTTGAGTCAGCAGCAGTAATAAACATTTAGCTAAAACTCACAAATGCGTTGTAAGGCAGATATATAAATACATTTTATTTTTGTAAATGGAATTTAGCCTACATGTGAGTCTGGCTGCAACAAACGCCCTATCAAAAAACAAATATACTTTTAAGATTAACGCTGGTGTACATTGTATTATTTGGTAATTTATTAATTCGCAAAATTATTTTGACAAATTTAGTTTATGTATATATATATTTCTTATTACCTAAATGATCTTTTGCCTTGCCAAGAAATAATTAATAAAAAGGCTTAACATTTAACTTTTAATTTAATTGTTAACTTTGTTAATTTTATTTTTAGTTCATTATAGCGGCATCCTACTATTTAAAACAGATGTAGTCTAGTATTTTATTATTGCAGTACTGATTTTCAAATGTGTAAGTTAGTGGCTTTGGGGTGTGGTTATTAGGCAGACAAGTCATGGGTGATATGTCAAATGAAAAACTTCCTTCTGCATTTTTCACATTGACTAAATGGTGGCTTCCTGTCTCAACATTGTTCACTGTATTTTTAATACTGTTTTACAGTTTTGTTTATTTATTTTTGTTTAGTCACCATAATTAATGTTTAAGATTAATGTTTACATCACCCAAAAAAAAGAAAAAAAATGTTTTACCATTTACTCATACAAGTGTCCAAACCTTTATGAGATTCTTTTCTTATGTTAAACACAAAAGAAGAAATTTCAAAGTATGCTGGAAACCTGCAGCCATTGACATCATAGAAATAAAATACTATAGTAATCAATGGCTAGTGGTTTCCAACATATTCAGAAGAAAAACTAGTCTAAAACAAATCATGAGAAAAATATGACAGAATTTAAATTTTTAGGTTGAAAATTTATCAATTTAACTTCTTAAGAATTACTTTACTTAACAATGAACACATCTCTGTAAAGGATGTATAAGTACAGTATGTGAGAGTGTGACTAGTGATAATTCAGAATCTTCTGGTTTGAAACGAAGTCCAAGATCCACAGTGTCTATAATATTAATACATTTGGGTGTATTATTTTAAAATTTAAAATGGCCTTAAAAAGTATAGGTTCATTCGTTTTAAAGGGTATTTTGGCTTTATTTGATCTTAGAATTGTGGCAGGTCAGTTCACACCTTGTGACTTGACCTGTATTCTGTACTTTTGATTTGTGGTGTGTGTGGATTTATAGAATAAAAGCTTTGTGTCCAAATAGGCAAATTCCCACCTTGCAGGAGAGCAGGTTCTTCTTATTTTTATTTATTTTTTTTTTTAACAATGTGTTTATTGTTTTTGATTATGCAAGACAGGTAACAGAAAAACACAATTCCATTTTGTCGCAATTATTTCCCACTCCAAGAAAAGAACAATGTCAAACCAATTTGTTGCTCCACTTTGCCAAGAAGTGATCTGGAACTGCATTATAAAATAAATGTGAATCTAACTTTCGATAATTGGTAAAAGGTGTAAACATTTGCAGAGAAACATTGCACCATTTGCCATTCCATCCAGCATTATATGCAGGGGCGGACTTAATGATTTGGGGTCCCCAAGCAATTCCAGGTATGGGGCCCTAGCATTGAAACTCAAAACACTCTCTTTCTCTAAAAATATTTGTTTTCTTTCAAGATTCATTTTTTGTAAATAAACTGCATGTTAAAATACATATTTTAAGTGAAACCTTCTTAATTTTAATTTAAATACAATATATTCGGAAATAGCGAGGCAGTGGTGCAGTAGGTAGTGCTGTCACCTCACAGCAAGAAGGTCGCTGGGTCGCTGGGTCGCTGATTCGAACCTTGCTTGTTCTCCCTGCCTTCGCGTGGGTTCCTCCGGGTGCTCCGGTTTCCCCCACAGTTCAAAGACATGCAGTATAGGTGAATGGGGTAAGCTAAATTGTCCGTAGTGTATGAGTGTGTGTGTGAATGTGTATGGATGTTTCCCAGAGATGGATTGTGGCTGGAAGGGCATCCGCTGCGTAAAAACTTGCTGGATTAGTTGGCGATTCATTCCGCTGTTGTGACCCCGGATTAATAAAGGGACTAAGCCGACAAGAAAATGAATGAATGTATTCGCAAATAAAAAGCAAGTTCACAAACTATGTACAGTTAATTAGTTTTGATTTGTGATTAGATTTTAATATTTGCATGTGCAGAACTGGAGAAAAAATCCACTATTCATTGGGGCCCCTGGTTTAGAAAATAAGTAATAATATTAAAATCTTAATGGATACAGACAACATATTATAGAAAAATTTGAAAATAGCTAGGATGATTAATAAAGGCTTCTTGGCATTGGTCGGGGCCTCCTATTTTCTCAAGGTCCTAAGCGGTTGCTTACCTCACTTTTTGGTTAAGTCTGCTTCTGGTTGCATGTAAGAGCTCTTCTTTATTAAAGAAAATGTAATGTATTGGACATAATGCTTGTAAGACGACTTCCATAAAGTTGCTGTTTTATTTTTGTATTTAAGGTTCTGTATTATTATGTCTCTGCATATGTATCCTGAATGTTTTTCACCTCTAATAATCATTATCTATATAGGAATGCAATTATCAATGTTAACATATTCAGGACTGTAAATTACTCAAGTAAAGGCACAATCCCACCAAGATAATTCATATACATAGTAGTGGTAGTAGTAATTAACTTTATTGTCCTTGACAGGAAATTTGTTATAGTCACCACCATATTGCTGCAGACATTCCATAAAACAAACAATAAAAATAATGCAAAATACAGTAGTTTTAATATTACAATGCTAATTAAGATAAACTCTTGTTAAATAAACCCACTGAAATGGGTACAAAGGATTTCTTATACAAACAATGTTTAAACGCAGGCTGCTGTTGTCCTAATACTTTGCCATTATAGTTGTTGGTGGTCTTTTTTTAATTCTATATTTAAAAAGGTCTATAGGTTATACTGCAACTAAATACATTCTGGTGTAGCTAGAATGAGTAAAATGAGATGTAGAATGAATACTCTCAATTATTAACTGAATTTACACAAAAATGCATTTTAACTTTAATGTTTTACTGATTTAGAAAAGTAAATTCGGCTTGTGCACATTTTCTTCAGTTTCTTCCACCGATAAATGTTTAAATTCATTAGGCAGCAACATATCATAAATTTATCAAAAAGTTGAACATGTGAAGCTAATTTTTATAACTCCCCGTGTAAACAACAGGTATCCAGATAGGATGTGATCCAAGCTTGCCTTCCAAAATGTAAGCAAAAATACAGCACTTTAAAGCTTTTACTCACGCTAGGCTCTGTCAGTGCCCTGTGTGTCTCATTATCGCGGTTCAGAGAGTTTGAAATGCAGCCCCTCTGAACGCCACTCATTTCATTCTTCCTTTTAAGTAACAGGCGCTCGGGGCGTTCGTGACGGGCGATCAGACAGACCGTGAGCGCGCGCAGATCCGCCCTCCAGACGCCATTTCTCGGACGGTGTGGGGAGCTGAAGCAGCCTTTACACCAATCCCGAGAAGGAAAGGAGGACATAGAAAACAGAATTTTTAAGAAAGGTCTTCTCGCTCGTACTGTAGCGTGAAAGACGCGCGCGTCAGAAAAAAGAGCGCCGTGCAAGGCGGGAAACTTTATGTTTCTAGATTTTTCACAATTCGTTGTGTGTGAAGACGTGTTGCGGGCCGCCATTTTTGTTACAGCTCTCTAAGTCTGCTTGGAGTCAAAATTAGAGACACAACTCTTTCGTGCTTTGGGGCAGAACGCAAAGAAGAACTCGTTTTCGGAAGCAACTGACGTACGTCGGCTTGAATTGTCATGCTGAGCGATTTAGTAACATATTATGGCGCTGTTTGGCTCCTCTTGAGCGGACGGTGACTGAAGACGGCTAGCTCAGCTAACGCGTTATATTGTCTCATAAGCTGCAGCTACTTTCACGGAAGAGAGAGCGGAAAGGGGAACTTTGATTCCAAATACGTGTATTTGAGCTCGCTCTGAACTTTTGGGGTTATTTACACCTCTCTTAAAACCGCCGCGAATCTTGTGTTGGTGGAAAATTTAGCAATGCATCAAAGTTGGTTGACGCCAGTCGCAGCCTGTCTGGTCAAACGTCAGGTTGCGGTTCAGTAGGACTGACGGGTCTAAAAGTGCTAGGTCGCTTGTAAGAATAAGCATTTGTTGTTTTAATTTATTGCTCGTTTTGCTTTTTTTCACCCGTGTTCGTCAGTTACAAGTGTATTTCGAATAAACATGTCGTCTGCACGGTTCGACTCCTCAGACCGAGCCAGCTGGTATTTCGGGCCGGTTTCGAGACAGGAGGCGCAGAATAGGCTACAGGGACAGAGACACGGGATGTTTTTAGTGCGAGATTCGTCCACTTGTCCTGGTGATTATGTACTTTCAGTGTCCGAAAACTCCAAAGTTTCGCACTATATCATCAACTCTTTGCCAAGCAAGAGATTCAAGATAGGCGATCAAGAGTTTGATAATCTACCCGGCCTTTTGGAGTTCTATAAAATACATTATTTGGATACGACCACCCTGATAGAACCAGCACCAAGGTAAGAGTTTTTCATTTACTTTTGACATCGTCACATCATCCACCCCTCTTTTCAATAATGTTCTTTTCCCTCCCCTTCTCTTCTGTGGCAAGCCGTTTAAACATTCGAAGTAACCAGGATCTGTTTCTATTGACCCATTTTTGTCATAGTTACTTGCTAGACTATATTTTTAAGTTGCATTAGTTACCAGTTATTACTCATCTATTTTGTACGTTTTCTGTTGCAACAATACTCCAATACCCAGTAGTGTATTGTGTAAGTAACCTGTTATTGCAACGGAAACTAAATTTCAAATCTTTGCAAGTTGAAGCTTTTTGGATGTTTCTGGAAATGCTTTCAGTTTTACTTTTAATTTGACACTGGCATTTATATTTTAGCTAATAAGTAACACATTGCATGGTTTTATTGTGGTCTGACTACTGTGCTCTGCTAGTAAGGTTATTTTTGAGCTATCATAATAATTTTTTTTTCACAAAGTGCCAAGTAAAAAAAAGTTGTTACAAGATAAATATTGCTAGTTACAACTAGTAAAACTGGAAAGACAGCAGTTTGTTACTAGCATAATTTTCTTAGTGACTGGCCTCTAAAAATTTGACTCTACTAGTCCATTAAAATCATGTTTTTCTGTATAGCCAATTCAATTATAAAGCAGAATTTTTTATATTTTGATGTTGTAATTAAAACGTATTATCAGAGATAACTTGACAGAGATTTGGCTTAGTTATGATTAAATATTATTTTGCTAAATATTACAACTTATGATTGTAATGAATGAATCATTTGGAAACTTTGTACGTCTGTCAAAAATGGATGTCATCTGCAAGTCTTCATAAGTTGATAGTAATGTAAAAGTATTGATTAGTTTTGGCTTACTTGCTAGACAAAAAGTATCATTAGTTGGCAAAAATGCAATCTCAATAATTATTTTCCATATTGACAATATGAGCAATTCCATGCAAATGTCAACCTTGCTATGAATTTTTTTTTTTTTACCAAAATAGCTAAATTCTTTTTTTTTTGTGTGTGTGTGTGTGTGTGTGTGTAGGCTTGTATTTTACTGGACTGAAAAATCAATTATATTTAATTGATCAAAGTCGCACAAGTAGCAATTTTACATCCGTCACATCCATAGCAGAGAGACGTCACATCCATAACTAACTTAACTTTTTTTTTCAATAAATACAAAAATGTAAAATAAAATCAAGATTTTTTTTGTTCTATAGAGAGCCAACTCTTATCCTTTTAATTAGCATTATTTCATTTGGGTTTTGCTGTTTTAATTCACATAATTTCTTCAAAGTATGCTGTATACTGTAACTTGCAGACTTTTTTGGTCATATCCATAACGCATGTTTATTTTCCTCATTTAAAGTATGAAAAATGTTTACAAATTGATATTTTTCATATCCCTTAACTTGGTGGTTAGTTGTTTTTGAAAATATAAACAGATGTTTCAATATAATGTTAACATATACTTTTTTTTGTGAATTTATGTTTTGAGTTTTTGTAAATGTTATATCTATAATGCTGAAATTGCTCATATTTCGATGCAAGTTGTTAATGCTTCCAGATGTAAAAGTGTATGCCAACAATGACTGAAGTCACAAAAATTAGAGGGACCATTAAATGGCATAATATATGTTTGGCCGATAAATTTTTGGTGGCCGAACATTGGGTGCATCTCCAATACCAACACACTTTTAGATACCCATTGTTGCACATTTCTGCTGTGTAATTAGGTCAATATCAAGTAAAAAATTTCAGAGCTTATCATTGATATAAATTATCGCGACTCGATATAATACAGTTTATCGGCCCAGCCTTAATCATTAGCATAAATTGATTCACTAAGTGTAAGCTATAGCTGTTAAAACTGCTTGCCATAGGTTTGGTGGCTGTTTAGTATTACTCTTACAATGAGAGTAATGAATTAAACACCTGTAGTTCCCCTCAATTTTGTTCTGGTTCTTTATAAAATGTTCTTTTTGAGATGTGCAGTAAAGAAAATTAAGTTATTTCCCTTTAAGATAACAGGAAGTTACTCTGCATGTGAAAGTGCACATCGAGTAGATGATTAAATATTACAAAAGGCCTCCACTAGCGAGAAGCTGATTAAAGTGTTTGCTTTTAGATGGGCTCTTAAATGCTGCTTTTCTAGTTTATAAGGCGATCCTAAATATGATTTGATTGTTGTTCTACAGGTACCCCAGTACTGCTCTGCCCAGTGGTCCTATTCAGCCATCTGGAGGACTGGGTGATGAGAACCAGGAGTATGTGCGGACTCTTTATGACTTCACTGGCAGCGATGCTGAAGACCTTCCTTTCAAGAAGGGTGAAATCCTAATAATTATGGACAAGCCTGAGGAGCAGTGGTGGAGTGCCAAGAACAAAGAAGGCCGAACAGGCATGATTCCTGTTCCCTATGTAGAAAAGCTTGTGAGATCTTCGCCTCATCCTGGTCAGTCCATCCATGGTTCACGGAATTCCAATAGCTATGGCATCCCTGAGCCATCACACGCCTATGCCCAGCCTCAGACTCCATCTCCCATTCCTCCTGGTACACCCGGCGCTGTCATCAACCCGCTACCTTCTGTGCAGAACGGGCCAGTGTTGGCGAAGGCGATCCAGAAACGAGTGCCATGCGCATATGACAAAACTGCTTTAGCACTGGAGGTAAGTGGCTAAATGATCGCTCCCATAAGCCAGTATTTGCATTTGACACCCACTCAGGTATTTGATTGATATTTGATGAAGGCAATATGTGCAACCTTATGTGCATTTAAATACATATCTTCATTTTTTTTCTTCCTAAAAACCAAAGTTTATTCAGTCAGCATAGATTTCGACTGGCTTAAATGTTAGCTAATTTAAATGCTGGATGCAGTGCTGGCTGCCATAGACACTTAGGTTGGTTAGATTGAAATGGTGCAGCGGTTATACATTTAAAGGGATTTTACCTTTTGCTACATTTTGTCAGATGGTGCTGATTGCTTGGTAATGTGAAATGACCAATATTTTCTTTTGATGACACATTTGTCAGCTCAGTTCTATGTTTTGAAGGGACTTTCCTTAGATGTTTGAGCAAAAAATGACTTTGGTTGAATGCTAGAGAATTAAATAGTGATCATTCTTTTGCTGACTTACTGCGTTTTCGAATTTGTGTTTTCACTTTGTGCATTACACTGGGGTTTAAGTTACTTTCACTTCTCATAGTTAAAAAATTACTTTGGCTGTGCATCTCTGCAAGAATTGTTTCAGCAAAGACATTAATCACATAGACCACTATTTCTTGGCTTGTTCACGGTCTAAAAAAGAAATTCCATACTTTAGTCATCCCATCTGGCAAGTTCCAGCACCCCTCTATCCGTTCCTACATGCAAAGCCTTGTCCATTTGTAGAAAACATTACATAACCTATGTCTTAGTCAGCCTGAGAAGGTGTCAGTGGATTTAGGTGTAGGTGCAAGAAAATGTTAAGAAACTCAAAGCTTAGGTTTGTCTTTAAGCCCCATGTGTTTTTTCATTGGTTTACTGTTTTATATGAGAGCAGCTTGTATATGGAAATAAGGATTATGACGCACAGTTTGTTATGGCCTCAAGCTAAATGGTCTAATTTAGAGCAGCTATTTCAAGCGTTTTGACAAAATGAAGCATGTCAGTTACTGCATATAATGTCAATTTCTTAATGTGTTCAAAGTTGATGCCTAGATATTTGTAAGAGTAGTATTTCTTTATTAGTATTTTAATAGATATTAACCAGTACTGCTTTATGCATTCAAAGAATTTCCATGTCTTTGAAATTTTTTTTGTTCCTTTGGCTGTAATTTCTGGTGGGCAGGATATAATCTTTTTCTCAGGCTTTTCCTTATTTGTTTTTTATAGGTTAGGGTTTGATGAAATGTCAAAGCTTTCAGCACGCCTTATAAGAAACCAGTATAATGTTTCTTTCATATAAAATGGTGCATGCTGTTCTCTGTTTACTTGATATTCTAAATTAAGACCCCATGATTTTTGCAGTATTGAAAAGATGGATGGCATCAAATAATCCAATAGTAATATTGACTATTTAATGAGGAAGATCATGGAATTTATTGTCATTTGGATTAATAAATCATAGTATCCCTATCAGTGTTAGGGGTAGTGCATTACAAGTAACGTGAGTTCCGCAATAATATTCCTTTTCTAAGTTCAAACTAAGGTAACACATTATTTAAAAAAAAAAAAAGCAATAATATTTGTTACTTTTTAGTTTAATTAATTGGCTTATAAAAATAAATTGCTGAATTAAAAATAGTCGCAATGAATCACGCAGTCAATGAGAGAATTTTTATTTTTAAACAAATTGAAGAAAGGGAAAGGCGGATTGGCTTAATGCATAGTGGTTTTACTTAAGACAAATAGTAAAAAAGTAGCAAACACATTGCTTTAAACTTTCAATAATCTGTATACGGCATGTATAGCTCTGGGGTTAAGCAGTTCTCACATAAGATTATCCCAAAGTATTATTTTTTTATGTGTTTTTTAAAGGTAGATGTAGGTGTATGTTTATACAGTTATGAAATGCAGAGCTCCCCCATTAAAGAAAGAAAAACAACAAGTTCTGGAAGAGATCAAGCCTCAGCTAGGTAATATAAAGTAATGCAAAAGTAAGGTAATGCATTATTTGCTAAAAAAAAAAAAAAAAAGTAACTGAGTAGCGCAACTAGTTAATTTTTGGGGGACTAACTCAATATTGCAATGCATTACTTTGTAAAGTAACTTTACCCAACTCTGATCCCTATACACAGACCTAATTAGAATGTGATGTGGACTAGTAGTGTCTGAGAATATATGGCAGATTCGTTCACTACACACTAAACCTTTGCGGCACTTGTGGTATTTTCAGAATGTGTAATGAACTTCATGTCCCACGTCACTTTACCAACATTTAGCCATCATGTACATCATTAACCAACTTGAAGAAATTGTCAAAGTAAAATGTACTTCTGAAAGTAATAACTTTTTTTTTTTAACATTTATAAGTTTAGTAAAATTAGAGAACACTGATTCATAGATGCAGGTATAACAAAACAAAAAAAGAACAAACAGAAAGACAAAATGTAATCCAACATAGTTAAACAAAATGGTCCTACTAAATGCTTAATGTTACTTGTGCCCTAACAGTTTTTTTTCTTCCTGTTGTTATCCCCTCAGGTGGGTGACATTGTGAAGGTGACTAGGATGAACATCAGTGGTCAGTGGGAAGGGGAGGTAAACAACCGGAGAGGTTTATTCCCTTTCACTCATGTGAAAATACTGGACCCCCAAAACCCAGACGAGAGTGAATGAGCTGTGCCATGCTCTGTCAGCACCCTGTCAGCTCGCTGGACGCCCCATCAAGTCACCACCGGTATAATGCTTGCCTGCCCTGGGGCTCCGCTGTGGCGCATTTCTCAAGCAAACCATTTGTGTGGCTTCTGACTGTTTACAGCTCTGGAATCAAACGGTTCTTAATCCCCCTCACTCGGTTACAGGCAAATCAGTATTTTTGTTTGTTTTTTCTGTCTGCCCTTCTGTTGTTTTCACAAATCAGCCGTCTTTACCTGTAACAAGGTGAAATAAGGTTTCCAACATGAACTTCTTGCCACTCCTGCAGTTTCTGTCTTTAGCTTTGACCTCTATGAGCTAAAATAGGATATCAAGAAAGGGAAAGAAGGGTAAATATACCCACTAATTTGCCAACGGTTTACCTGTTTAGTCCAAAAATGTATCTATTATTTTGTATTTTGTTACATTTAAAAGAGTCCCTATGATACTGATACTGATCAACAGCCATGACTTGAAGATATTTCAGTGGCAGTTTTATAGAGTAGCAACAACCGTGCCACTCCTGACTGGCCTTAGGAACAGACTTGCCATTTTTTTCCTCAACTAGTATGTGAGACTAGTCTACTGTAGCCTTTTTATTTGTGCCATTATAACTTATCTGTAAATTGCAGTAGTCGTGTAGCTAGATGGTTGTGGCTAGATTCTCGGTGGATCTCTATAATGCTGAAGGGCTTGCCTGTGGAGCTTTTGCATCCGGTTGGGGTGTCATTGATGAGAAATTGAGTCTGGGGAGAGTAAAGACGCACCTCATCTATTTTTTTGGACAAGCTGGAAATGTCACCTGTGCAATCATGAGCTCATCTCTTGAGGATTAGATTCTCCCTCATCCTCTTCTTCTACTCTGGTGGCAGTAAAGTCTGGATCTCGCTCTGCTTCATGACTGTTACTGCACATCACAAGGTCTAACTTTGATGCTTTGTGCCCAATTTTGACTCCATAACCTGACATACACCTTTTTAAGTTTTGTCCATCTGTAATAATCAGTTTTGTTTTTTGTTTGTTTTAGCCGGGTGTTGAATCAAGCATTTACTCTGTGTTGAAATAAACTGGCATTTTTTTGTAAAAAGGGATTAAAAAGCCTGCTGGTGGCCTCTGTGCATGACCTTCTGCCCAAGAGGGTTTTCCCCCCTCTTAGGTTAAATGCTGCTTCATGTCGTGTTTTGTTTTCCATCTGTCTGTCTATTTTCTTCTGTTTGAATTTAACTCCAGTTTTGAAAATTGGCTGGTTTACATTCATAGCATCGAGACAAGGCTAAATATTCATATTAAGCAATAGACCAACCCGGATCTTTTAGAAGTGATCAGATAATTTAAGGTTTCAGATGGCTGAGTTTTTCTTTAATTTTTTTTTGGTAAGGCTTTAACAGTATTACTGTTCATTGTTTGACATTACAAGATATCTATGGTTTTGTTTTAAAAAAAATTGTGCCTTTTATTTTCTTACATCATTTACATGTTAATAATATTTCTCATGGTTAACACCTGTGCTGGTATTACCCATATGTACAGAACGAGTAAATAAATTTATGTCTACTTCTCTGTGTGCGTATGACCAATTTCTTGTTGATTTATTGTGTAATGCAGAATTAAGAAGCCTGGAAGTCTTAACCTGAAAATTCAAACCTTAAATCTTGCATTGACTATGGACATGAGTCTGTATTAATCTGAATAAGACAATACTTTGATAATGATGTTTACATGAGTTGCTATTTGAATGTTGTTTCATGATCCTGTTTTACGTGTTATAGCACATAATACAATTAATGTCATTGCTTCACCACGCTATCCACATTTCCTCCAGAGTTTCATGTAATTTCTGGCGTTTCATTTTTAATATGTCCACTTTAACTGGAGTTTGGCACTTTCACATTCATTCAGGAACATTTCATGCATGCCCCTCGTCACAAATGAGATATTGGATGTGTGTTTAAACTGCTGGAAAAGTAGTTTCAATGAAATTTGATACCGTATGGGGAAAAAAACCCTCTGCATTTGGCTATGCAGGTGTCTGGTCCATTATTTACAATGTAGGTGCAGAGAATCATATCAAACAGCCATGTGTGTATAGACTATCCAGTCACAAAATGCGGTGTAAATCCCACGATACAGTAATAGTTTGATTAAGGTCTTTACATGTCTGTAGTGCACTTCAATAATGCGACTTTATTATGACTTTATTACGAGTTTTGTGGCTTTAGTCGGATTCGGGTAATCGAAAATCGCTGTTTACATAAAAGACTCTTAATCAGTATTTTCTCAATCGGATTATCGGTGACCAAACCATGTAAACGTACTCGATGTCTAGGAAATTTTGGGCTGGCAATTTGTGCCACTTGATTTCATAGGGGCATGTAACTGCTTAGTCAGGCAAGTGGCGAATTCATCAATTTTATATGTATGAAAACGTAACTTTCAGAAATACCAAACACAACTTGAGGAGATTGTTTGACCTTAAATGAATTGGCCACAAATGTAAAATATTTAAAATGCTCTGATAATGTTTACATTAAGAAAAGGTACTTTGCATACAAATGAAAATCTACCCAAGCAATTTCTGCTCCAATAATTTCTAATATAAAAAAAAATAGTGATCACAAATAGCTGCTCATGTAAATCATTTAAATGATCTGGTCAAATAGAGTGAGAACCCTGTAGAGACAAATCTTTTCTGGAAACTTCTTAATCTTAAAGTGGGTCGTTTCGAAGCCCCTGCTTCTGTAGACATTTTTGTTCACAGAGATGATGTAACAGCGTGTTTAGTGTTCAGTATCTGGAACAAGAGGTTGGTTTCTCCATCTCACTTGAATTTTTTTATTAGCACAAGTTGTGATTGTAACTGTGCCCTAGAGAGAAGACATAATTAAAGGATTTTAATGAAGTGTCCAAAAAAAGAAACCCTGTGCTGTGATGACCTAGAGAAAGTTATGAAGGCCGTGCTTTTGCTTAGCTTTTTATTCTTTTGTAAATCAGGATTTTTTTGTTGGGGTATTTGGCTGTGTGACATTGCTGTTATGTATACATAAACTTATGTGATTAGGTTACTTGTATTGGCGCAAGTATTTACCAGTCTGGAAAGGAGAGTTTGTGATTTGAGGCTGCGCCTGTGTTTCTTTCCCTGTTGGCATGAATTGATCATTGCAGTCCGACGCAGAGCTCTGTGCTGTAACTGGTGACAAGAATATTAGGAGAATATTCAGTGAGGGAAAAAACACCTGGAGGGAAGAATTAGACTATTGCAGCAACAAATTCAACTGCAGTCTGTAAGAGCAGCTCGATCGTTCTTCCTGCAGCGCCAGTTTGCTTCCACTTAAAGCTCATTAGATTTCACATCTTGTATTTTTTATTTTTTAATTAATGGGTGGTTCTTAGTCAGAATAGTATTATAAACGCGATAAGACTAGGTCTAGTTGATAATCAAATGAGTGACTGCAATACAAAATGTACCAATCAATGCACAATGTAATGAAATATGATGGTGCAAAAATGACTCCCTTTACCTGTAAAGTGTTCATTCCCTGATTTTTAGTTGATTCTGAAGTTGTTACAAGTGTTATAATGCATTTAAATCTGGAAATTATTTTTTTCACATTGTAGGTGAATTTGGACACAAAAAAAATCCTTGTTTTGTAAAACAAATTTTTAATATGAAATGTATGAGAACAGAACTCTTTAAAATTTGAATCATTTACTTTGAGGTTATAACTGTTCAAAAATGTACTTTATTTACACATGTACTTTATTTCATTGATTGATTGATAGAACTAATTTTATATCCATGACATTGCAACACTAAAGCCCAACAGTCACACTATGCAAAAAAAAATGCTTTTCTTATATTTTTTGTCTTGTTTCTTGTCCAAATATCAAATTTCTTAAATCAAGAAGCATTTTCTAGACAAGCAAAACACATTGTCTTGTTTTAAGAAATAATATGCCAAAATCAAGTGAGTTTTTCCTCAAATCAAGCAAAATAATCTGCCAACGGGGTAAGCAAAATAATCTTCTCACAAATCGAAAAACAAGATTGCTTAGCCCATTGGCAGATTATTTTGCTTGATTTAAGGAAAAACTCACTTCATTTTGGCGTATTATTTCTTAAAATAAGGCAATGTGTTTTGCTAAAATGCTTCTTGATTTAAGATATTTGGACTAGAAACAAGACAAAAATCTAAGTAAGAAAAGCATTTTTTGCAGTGCAGCTTTATCAAATGAAATGAGTGGTTAACTCAAAACTTACAGAAAGGTAATTCTACTCATTTGGAAAAAAAAGAGTTTTGAACTCTTGTGTTGAAGGTATTGAGGTAATTAAATACCTCATCACTTCAACTCAAAGAGTGAGTTCACAGTACTTGGTTGGTTTGATTTCACTTCGTTTATTGGGTTTTTCTGCGCTCAAATTGCTTCGCTTACTCAAATGGATTTAGTTCACAGTACTCATTAGGAATAGTTTCTAAACTTAAATGGTTTGTTGCAATCGGTTTCCTCAAATGGTTCGAGTCATCTTAACTTGGGTTTTACAGTGTAATTATTATTATTTTTCTGCAGTGATTCATCAATAGGCATACATTCAAAATGTACCTGCATAATTCCGAAAAGCTAAAAATCTTAAAAGATTAATCAATCATATAAAACATTTTTATGTTTTTTTTTAATAAATAAAAAGTCTCTGCATTTTTATTTGTATAATATACATAAGCATGTTTGTTTTCTTACTAAAAACTATCCAATATTTTCCCCCCTTTTATTTCTTTAATTAAAGTTTATTTCTTGATGTTCCTTGAAATGGACTGACTTCGTTAACAGACTTCAGTAATTGAATTATTTGCCTTAATCTGAATGAGACAATAATATGATTAAGGTGTTTACATCAGTTGCTTTTTGAATGTTTCTTTCATGATCCCGTTTTACATGTTATAGCACATAGTTCGATTAACATAAAAAAATCGATGAACTCAAAAATCGCTGTTTACATGGTAGACTCTTAATCAGAGTATTGTCTTAATCATTTTAAAATCGCATTATTGGTGCACATGTAAACATACACAATTTTTAAGGATTTTTTTCCACATGCAACAGTATAAAAGGTTTTACTGTAGTGAGAAATGCAGTCTCTCTCTCTCAAGCCAGATGTACAGTTTGAAAGGCATTCGCTGGTTGTGTTGGTCTAATGATTCTTGCAAACAGGTGCAGATAAGCTTGACAGCATCAAACCGTTAGCCCAGGACTGTGCGTGCGCTTTCTGGACGCCTGACAGACACTGCAATAGAGGAGCTAAAAATAAAGCAAATTGCGCAATTGTTGCTGGGCTTTGATATGTATTTATTGACATTTACTTTATGCAGCTTAGAGGGAGGAATGTAGAGCTCATTTTGATCTCTGCTGGACATTGTGTCACAGATACAGAAGCAACATTTCTGTATTTCATGATTCATGTTAAGACTGCAGTAAAGATTGCAGAAGAGATATTTTTGTTTGTTGTAATGGCAAACTTCCAGGCTGGACTCCAGATTAATTATGTGTGATTTACTTTTGTTTTAAAGGTTTGTAACTTTCAGTAAAATGTTTAGTTTACTGCAGTGGTTAAAGAGCCCCTCTTATGATTTTTCAAATTTTCATGTAGTATGTGATGCATTTATGAAGATCTGCAAAGATCAAAATCAATTCTGAAGTTATTGTAAAATGTGTTGCTAGGTATTCATAGTTTTATCTGTAACCAATTTGCATACCCTCCCTTAATTGGCTGCTTGCATACTTTTACTTCCCCCTAAACTCTGGAGCTGGTTTGAGTTGTCAGCATCATGTTGAGTGATTTATTGAGACAAAACAGTTATTCTACACAATTCAGCTTACACTCATCTATAAAATTATTGTGCGGAAAACTCTTGCATATGAAATGATCCAACATAACATTTCATTTCCAAGAATGAGTTTGCTTACACTAAAAACTGATTAGTTAGCTTTACTAAAACATGAGTTAACCCATTATTAGGTATGTGCATAATTAAAAAAAATAAGGTCAACTTACACTTAGAATTAAAGATAAGCTGTCACTAGGACAGTACCTAACAGGTCCCCGTTGGAGCATATTAATACCTAAAAAGTACAAATGTGTACCTCATAGTATCCTAAATGGTAAAAAGGTGTATCCTAAAGTACAATTATGCATCCCTAAGGTACAAAAGTTTACTTTCTAAAAAGATACCACCTAGTAACATCTTTTATACCTTTATTTTTGGGCATGTACAATAGGGTTTCTCACTTCTTTAAAAAAAAAAAATTAAGAAAAGTCAGCTTGCCACTTTTAGGGCGACAGGTTTATTCACTTTTAAAGCATGTTTTTACTGGTACATTTTTTTTTACTTTGTGGTACTTGATGAGATCTTACAGCTGTGCAATACGTGTATGTATAAATGAGTGTTTAAAAGATGTGTTCTTGTTAGGTCGGGGTCGATCAATTATAGTTCTCTAAAGTTGATGCAGGCTCAAATTATCTAGTTAAATCAGCAATCTCTACTGTGCAGTGTTCACCATCACTGAGGAATTAGAAGACATGTTTATTGGTGTTTTGTTTTAAAAGCTGTTTGAAGATATAATCTTCCAAATAATCCTTTACATGGATAGTTCACCCAAAACTGAAAATTCTACCATCATTTTCTTCTCACATCACAAACCTGTTTGAGGGTCTTTCTTCTTTCAAAAATTATAATTTGACTTCCATGCATATAATAGCTTTTCTTGGATGCCTGTGGTTATTGATTTTAAAGTCAGTGTGAAATCTAAACTAGCTTTTTTTTTTTTTCTTGTAGCGCACATTGTAATTCTTAACGTGAACAATTCACCCATGCAAGGTTATTCACTGGGGAAAAAAGTTTTTTGGCAATGGACCTTTTTCACATTTCTAGGTTTCTCCACAGCATTAGTCATAGTTGGTTAAACTTAGAGTGCAGTGAATGGGAGAATACAACAAATAATTTTTCAGTACCATTTGCTGAAATAATAAAACAGCTCAACAATGGTATTAACAAGACATTCGGAGAAAGGAAAATATAGTGAGAAACTGATAACGGCAGAAGAGAGAACAGCGTCAAATTTACTGTCCTCCCCATGGATACTGAATTAGTAACACCTCACACAATCTGTAATTCATTTATTGTAATTTGATGCAAAGATGATATAATATATACACTCACCAGCCACTTTATTAGGTACACCTTCCAACCAGGTTGGATCCACTTTTGCCTTCAGAACTGCCTTAATTCTTTGTGGCATAAATTCAACAAGGTACTGGAAATATTCCTCCTGGATTTTGGTTCATATTCACATGATAGCATCACACAGTTGCTGCAGATTTGCTGGCTGCACATCCATGTTGTGAATCTGCAACACAATCTCACAGCAATTCGTAACTTTTTTTATTTAGTGGCTAATTCATATGAATTCGTACGATCTAATTCCTACAATTTAGTACGATTTGCCCATCACTCAATGGTGCTCTATTAGATTGAGTTCTGGTGACTGTGGAGGCCATTTGTGTACAGTGAACTCATTGTCATGTTCAAGAAACCAGTCTTTTGACATGCTTTATGACATGGTGCGTTATCCTGCTAGAAGTAGCCTTCAAAAGATGGGTACACTGTGGTCATTAATGGATGGACAACACTCAGCAACAACACTCAGGTAAGCTGTGGCGTTGACACAATGCTCAATAGGTACTAATGTTCCCAAAGTGTGCCAAGAAAATATCACCCACACCATTACACCACCAACCCTACCATTACATACTGACCCTACCATCTGAATGTCACAGCAGAAATTGAGACTCATCAGACCAGGCAACATTTTTCCAATCTTCTATTGTGCAATTTTGGTGAGTCTGTGTGAGTTGTAGCCTCAGTTTCCTGTTTTTAGCTGACAGAAGTGGCATCTGGTGTGATCTTCTGCTGCTGTAGCTCATCCCCCTCAAAGTTGAACGTGTTGTGCATGCAGAGATGCTCTTCTGTATACCTCTGTTGTAACGAGTGGTTACTTGAGTTACTGTTGCCTTTTTATCAGCTTAAACCAGTCTGGCCATTCTCATCTGACCTCTGCCATCAGCAATGCATTTGCACCCACAGAACTGCCGCTCACTGGATATTTTCTCTTTTTCAGACCATTCTCTGTAAACCCTAGAGATGGTTGTGCCTAAGAAATCCCAGTAGATCAGCAGTTTCTGAAATACTCAGACAAGCCTATCTGGCACCAACAACTATGCCACATTCAAAGTCACTTAAATCACTTTTCACCGCCACTCTGATGCTCAGTTTGAACTCCAGCAGATCGTCTTGACTGTGTCTACATGCCTAAATGCATTGAGTTGCTGTTATGTGTTTGTCTAAGTAGAAATTTACCTTATTGTGCAGTTGGACAGGTGTACCTAATAAAGTGGCCGGTGGGTGTAAATAAATACATATAAATGTTCATGCATTTTATTAATCAAAATATTAAAAACTTTGTAGGATTTAAGATTATGATGACTGGTAAATGCGTCATAAATGTCTTGTGAAAAGGGTCCATCTTCAATCAACATCCATTGATGTCAGTTTGACAGTTTCAGTTACAATATTTTTATATTCTTAACCACGCCCTTCATGCCTTTTTTTTCTCTCGAGGGAATTATGTGCAAAAAGAAATCCCTGCTCCATATTTAATATTCTGTTTCAGTTAAATGTAAATGAACACTGAAAAAACACAACTTCTGGTTCACATGGCATTTAAGCTTTCTTCAAATTTTCTTTGTGTTTAACTCATAAAAGTTTGGAATGACTTAAGGCTGTGTAAATAGTGAGTAAATTTTTATTTTGGCTAAACTATCACTTTAAAGCGGGCGACGCGGTGGCGCAGTAGGAAGTGCTGTCACCTCACAACCAGAAGGTCGCTGGTCGAGCCTCGACTAGGTCAGTTGGCATTTCTGTTCGGAGTTTGCATGTTCTCCCCGCATTTGTGTGGGTTTCCTCCGGGTGCTCCGGTTTCCCCAAAAAGTCCAAAGACATGCAGTACAGGTGAATTGGGTAGGCTAACAAACTGTCCGTACTAGTGTATGTGTGTGAATGAGAATGTATGGATGTTTCCCAGTGCTGGGTTGCAGCTGGAAGGGCATCCGGTGCGTAAAACATATGCTGCATAAGTTAGCGGTTCATTTCGCTATGGCGACCACAGATTAATAAAGCGATTAAGGTGAAAAGAAAATGAATGAATTATTGAATAAATTATTGTTAGATGAAATTAGGTAATTATAGATTTTTATTTAAAATTCTGTTGACTTGCTATAAAGTCTAAATATCTAGACAAATATAAGACATAATTATGTCTGAAGAGTTTAGATGCAAAAACCTCTAAATGCCATTTGATATTTTCTAATTAGCATTTTTTTCAGACTTTTCTGTGTAGGCTCAGAAACTTTAATTAATAGTGATGAATAAGTTCTTTTCATTGCCTTTAAAGTGAAATTACTGAACATAAACATAGGAGGCTGATAAAAAAGCTCATTGTAGGGGAAATTTCAAATGTCATTTAGAGGTTTTTTCATCTGAACTCTTCGTATATTCCCAGTGCTGGGTTGCAGCTTGACGGGCATCCGCTGTGTAAAACATATGCTGGATGAGTTGGCGGTTCATTCTGCTGTGACGACCCCTGACGAATAAAGGGACTAAGCCAAAGGAAAATATTTAATGAATGAATGAATAATTATGCATAAGTTAACTACCCATAGTGACGGTGATTTAGAAAATCTATTTTAAAAGCAAAATAAAATTGCAACAACAGATTGAAAAGGTGGATGGTGGTAGTTGTTTCATGAGGTTTACTGTGATTTCTCTCATCATCAGCAGGCAAATTCTGCAAATGTACATCTACATCTCTCATCAGGATTGATGGAAATGGATTTTTTTGAGTACCACCACTAGTCCACTGCAACAAAGGTCGATGCAAGTCCATTTCAGTCCATTACCAGCTTGTCCCAAGGCTAAATCTGCTACTATAGATTGAACCTTAAAATAATGATGGAGTGTCCTGCTTTTAAAGGGACAGAAAGCCCCGGTATCAGTTTAAAATCGCCAATTAAAATGTAAAAACTATACATGCCCTTTCCTCAGGTTTAAAATCACTTCATCTCACCTTCGCTAATTTCTGTTTAGATGCTGCAGAGCAAACCTCATCTCAGAGACGCTCTGCGCAAAAACATTCAGTGTGCTCAGAATGGCAGAAACACAGATGTGTCTATATTTAGTCTTTCAATTAGTTATGGTCAGCTGAATCTTCAGCACATCTGTGCAAGGTAATCATTTAGAGCATTTTAAGTGGAACAACATTAAAGAAACAAATGCTTTCTATTATTACAACTAATAAAATGTTAAAACAAATAGTAAAAATAATAAGAAATTAGTTTGTTATTAGTTTTACTATTATTACTGTAGGTGTCTGCATTTACTATTAGTATTTTGATTAGTCTTATTAATTTTAAAAAAGCAAATTAACAAAAAAAAGTTGTTTGGCGTAGTGGGTAGCACAATTACCTCACAGCAAGAAGGTTGCTGGTTCGAGCCTCAGCTCAGGCGGCATTTCTGTGTGGAGTTAGCATGTTATTGCCGTGTTTGCGTAGGTTTCCTCTGTGTGCTCCGGCTTCCCCTAGTCTAAAGACATGTGGTATAGGTGTATTGAGTAAGCTAAATTGTCCATATAGTGTATGATTGTGTATGGATGTTTCCTGGTGAAGGGTTGCAGCTGGAAGGACATTCGCTGCGTAAAACATATGCTGGATAACTTGGTTGGTCATTCTGCTGTGGCAACCCCAGATTTATAAAGGGACTAAGCTGAAAAAAAAATATATGAATGAAGTTGTTTAGTAATGCTAATAACACATAAATGATACCAACCAACATATTCTTAACGTTTGCTTCTCAAACCTGCTTCGGTTGCATGGCAATTGTTAGCAGAATGTTGTTTTTCTTTGTGTTGTCTAAATCAATCTTGGTCACTTTTAGAATCATCCTGGCCCACTTTGGAGCACTGAGGATTAAACATTTACGGGACATACGCCGCTGCCTTCTGCTGTGGAAATGAGGCCATGTTGAGTTATGGTGTCTCCCCACTGGCTCTCTGTGGGATCTGGGTCAAATAAAGAGTCAGAACCAGGGCTTCATTCAGGCTCCAGAGATCTGGCTCATCTCTGCCTCTCTCTGCCCTCACTTAATAAAAAACTGAAATGAGGATAATGTTTTACTATGAGTAGGTTTAAAGCACTATTATAATAATGCATTATCTGTGTTATAGCTACTATTCAGTACAGTGTAAATATAGCTATAACCTTGAACACCAATGTTTTACAGTGTATCCAAGAGCAGACTGATGTGAGTCTGTTGTCGCAAATGATGAATGTCTAAAATGTTAATAAGCATGCCATCATCATTAGTGCACTTAAAGATTTTCTTCAAATTTAGGTATGTTTTAAGAATAAAAAGTATTCATTAATTTTCCTACAGCTTAGTCCCTTTATTAATCTAGCGTCACCACAGCGGAATGAATCGCCAATTTATCCAGCATATGTTTTAAACAGCGGATGCCCTTCCAGCTGCAAACCAGTACTGGGAAACACCCATACACACTCATTCACACACACACACACACACACACACACACACACACACACACACACACACACACACACACACACTACAGCCATTTTAGGTTATTGAGATTGGACAGATTAGCGACTACCGATTAGGTCATGAAATTTGATTATCGGCCGATATCGATCACTGGCCACTATTCACTAGTAAAATAGTATTGTATATACATAAAAATAAATAAAATGCTATATATTATTTTATATTTAACATGATACATCATATTAGTATACTAGGAAAAGCCAACTAAAACTTAATCAAGTAAAATTAATAAAATAAACTTAAAGTAGTAAGGATAAACACATAAACAAATGGGTTATTTAGCATAATTAATCTTGTAACTAAAATAAAAAGTCCCTTGTAATTTAACAAAAACACTTATCTGTTTCATCAAATCTGCTTGATTGTTGTTTTAGAAAATAAAATATGTTTCATTCAAAGACAGAGATGCCCAAACTAGGCCCATGGTAACCTTTAATTCGGCCCACCATACCATCTGAAAAGAGTGGAATAATGATAGGGATGGTTTAGAGATTGTCATTTCAAATGTAATGTAAGGTAAAAGCTAACTGAATTTTATTGTAAATTAACCAGATTTAGTTTAAATGTAGCCCATGCTGTCACCTGATGGATAGAGGACAATGCAGAGACCAGCAAATCAAGGCAAAGGCCGATTTAGCCTGACTAAGTAGTGTATTCAGCATTGACATGCACTGTTCACTGTTAGGCCTATGCTTTTATTGCAAAAAGTTATCATTTTATTAGATAATACAATTTAAAGTAATGTGTTTTTTTATTTTTTATTATGAAATAAAATTAGAAAATTTAACCATGGCAGCTTTAATGTAATACAGTTTGGAATATGTCGGCATACGGCTCTAACCTATAACCTAATTAGGACCAGGACCTTGGTGTCCCATCCAAAAGACAGCGCTCAAGGAAAGTATAGTGCCCCCTTCAATTTACTGGGACATTAACCTCAAACAGACCATAGGTTGAGCGCCCCCTGCTGGCCTCACTAAAAACACTTCCAACAGCAACTTAGTTTTCCCATGTGGTCTCCCATCCAGGTACTGACCAGGCTCAGCCCTGCTTAGCTTTAGTGTCAGTGAGTAACCGGTCTTGGGCTGCAGGGTGATATGGCTCTGGCTAATAAAAATAAAATTATTGTTTTAACAAACACTTATCCCAAAACCACAAATTCTTTATTTTTTTAACTTGAATTTATGAAAGAATTCAGAGAAACTTCTTCAGATAACTTTATATGTTTATCTGCAGTTAAACATGCCTAGTTTGCATGTTTTTGGCAGAGAGCTTAAAGAAAAGATAGAACAGATGTTTAATGTACATAAACACACATTTGATTGATGTGTTTGTCAGTAAAATCATTATTATTGTGGAACTGTGTGGAGTTTGCATGTTCTCCTTATGTTTCCTCTGGGAGCTACAGTTTCCCCCAGAATCCAAAGTCATGTGCTATAGGTGAACTGTGGATAAACAAAATTGGTTGTAGTGTGTGTGTGTGTGTGAATCCAAGAATGTATGGGTGTTTCCCAATAATGAGTTGCGGCTGCTTTGTAAAACATAAAACATGCTGGAATAGTTGGCAGTTAACTCCACTGTGGCAACCCCTGATAAATAAGGCACTAAGTTGAAGGAAAATGAATGAGTGAGTGAATGATTGCATTTCAGTTTGTTTTTCAGTAACTGTTGTTTCATTTAATTTGTGTTTTTCATTTATTCTGATTTCTTTTCAGTTCATGTAAAAGTTGTTTGACCACTACTTTCTGTCTTTGTTTACTAAAATAACCTTGCAGCAGGCACTGTTTTAAAACCATGACGGCTGAGACAGTGAGATGAGCAAGTTCAAGTGCAAAGAGCTTTATTGTCATCTCAACAGTACACAGTGAAATGAGACCATGTTTATCCAGTTACCACATAAAAATCACACACAACTACACAAAACAGTAGGAGACACACAAACAACACAAAACACCTCAGAACCAAGGGTTAAAGAGTAAACTACCTGATGATGTAAAGTGCAACCTGGTGCAAACAGTGCAAGACAGACATTAAAGTGCATTAAACAATTCAGAAGCAGAAACAGAAGCAGAAACATTACATTTATCAGTAAACACAGTTCCTCTGAATAAGTGCATGTGTTTGGAGGTAGTTCAGTTGATGCAGCTGCTCGGGATGCTCTTGAGCACAGGTGTCAAATCCAGTTCCTTGAGGGCCGCAGCTCTGCACAGTTTAGCTTTAACCCTGATTAAACTCACCTGATCAAACTCATTGAGTCCCTCAGGCTTGTGAGAAACCCACAGGTAAGTGTGTTGAAGCAGGGTTGGAACTAAACTGAGCAGAGCTGCGGCCCTACACAAACTGGATTTGACACCTGTGCTCTTGAGGGTCCCTCTATAAAGCATGTTCGGGATGGAGAGATTAAAGCTAAAGTTAAGACAGCTACAGCTTTGTCAGGATCTGTAAGTGTTGACAGATGAGGACAATATTGGCACACAGCACTGGCACTGGGTAAGTGTTGAGAATCAGCTCTGGTTTGCTTCTTGCAGGCACATTTTCTCCTCAATCCATCACAGGAAGTTCAGGCACAACGGTGTTTATAAAACAATAATTTATTTGAGTCTCATGACAAGAAGATGTAGAAGATCAGATGATATAATCGTCTTGACGGAGGGCTCTGGAACTTCTTGTTGTTCTTTATCTGGTGACCTGAAACAAGCAACACACACATATGTTGGTCTCCATGTTACACTAGTACACACCTCCTGTATAAAAATGTTCAAGGAAGAAAATGTAGAATTGAATACCTTGAACCAGCGATGGCTGCTGAGTTTCCCCAAAGCGATCCTCTTCCTGGGGCTCCTCTGCAGGCAGGACTGGACCAGTTGGCAGCACTCTGTGGAAAAAGATGGAGGAGTCTGATTATTATTACCTAAACTACATCTACTTGCTTTAATAATCAAAATCTTAACAATAAGATTTGATGATGCTGAAACATGAAGCCCAAAACTGATGAACATCACTGAATTATTCCTCTGTGTCATTTAGATTTACAGTTGGCTTTCTCTGCTGTAATAAATGGCCAGCTCACCTGTTGACAATCCAGATTTGATCCAAGTTCTTTCGTCTGTCAAGTCCAGGTCACTGTGTTTTGGAGGTTCTCCACACAGCAGCTCATACAGGAGAACCCCCAGTGACCAAACGGTTGCCGCCTTTCCATGGTACCTGCCACTGGATCTAAATTCAGGTGGACAGTAATCTTCTGTCCCTGAAAAAAGAAGATTTTCTTCATTAGTGACAGTAAGAAAGCTGATGCTGTTCAAAATATGGAGTTGAAGAATTAAAATCTCAAACTGCAGACTTGAAGGACAATACATACCACAGAATGTTGTATATGCTGAGGTCTTCAGAAGGTCACCGCAGCCAAAGTCGATGAGCTTCACTTCCAGAGTTTCCTTGTTTATCAGGAGGTTTTCTAATTTAATGTCCCGATGGAGGACCCCTCGCTGACAGCACATGTGGGCAGCCTGCACTACCTGCCACATGATGTGCCGTGTCATGTTCTCACTGAGGGTTCCTCTGTGCCGCTCCAGGAAATCAAACAGGTCTTCGCAGGGTGAGGGACGCTCCAAGATCATTATGTAGGAGTCAGACCTCTCCTGCCACTCCAGCATCCGGATTATCTGAGGAACGGTCGGACCATTGTTGGCAAGAATGGTTAGAGCAACCTCTAACGGAAGGGGTGTAGGATGACCAGGCTGTAGAGGAAAGACATTTGTTGTCAGTGATGTTTAAAATCCTTTTTGGCTCTAATTAACAAATTTTGAAGTAAAAACCAAGAGAGCTGCTTACAATGCTGAGGTAATCCATGTCACTGCTCTTCACAACCACCTTCATTGCCACCTGATCAACAAAAAAAAAACATTAGTAATTCTTGCTCTGAGCTCAAATCATCACAGTCATTCAACTTTTTCAATGTCATGTGACACAATAACCAGACTTGAACAGACACTGAGAGAAATATTTTGCTTGATGTAGTGAGTAAAATATACCTCAAGACCATCCGTCAGACGAACTGCTTCAAGAACTGTCCCGTATCCTCCCTGGCCAAGCTTTTTTACAATTCTGTAGCGGCCCAAAATATCTTCTGCAAAAAATAAAATGAATAAACATTATAGAAGAGAACATACAACAAGAGGATTAAAGCTGACATTTTAATTCATAATTTGACAGAAAATTTGTCTATTATTTTGAATATTTCACATTTCTTCACAACTCAATTTAAGTAAAAGGATTCTAATACACCTAAAGTAAGTAATTAACACATATTATATTAACACATGTTGTTGGAACACAGCATGAACATTATTGAGATCATTTAAAGGTCAAAAGGATAAAGGATGTTAAACCTCCTGACCTTCAAGACTGCTGGAGCTGGACGTCCTGCTGGAGGTGCTGTTGGAGCTGGAAGTCCTGTTGGAGCTGGTATTGGAGTTGGAAGACCTGCTGCAGCTGCTTCTGGAGCTGGACGCCCCGCTGGAGTTGCTGTTGGAGCTGAAACTAGAGCTGGCCTCGTCAAGACTCAGGCCGCTGCTGGTGTCAGTTTTCAGAACTTCATGACTCTCCACAGAGAAATCCATGAAAGTATCATAATATTCTGAATTTCTCTCCTCAGAGGTGACACTTTGAGCAGAGAAGTAAGTAGAAGACGACCCGCTCCTCATCTTTTTTGATGGTCGCCTCTCCTCAACGGGCTCGAGATGGTCGAACGCCTCGTTGGGGCAGGAGTTTGTTTGCGCACCTTGATGGAAATTGTGCGCAATAACGCAATCGCTGTCAGAAAAACAATCTCTCTTTCTCTTCTGTCCCATGATCACAAAATTTGGATAAAACACTAACGCTGTTGAGTTCGTGTAATGCAGACAGAAATATCGAGCCAAATGACAAATCTGTACAGAGAAGCTGTTTAAGAATGCAAGACATTCTAAATGTTCCATTCTAATTATGACGCAACAGCAGAGGTTTGTGTTATTGTTTGAAACGCAGTGGGAGAAATTATACATCCCAAAGAAAACACATTAATTAAAGCTATAAAATAATAATTCTGGACAAATTAAACAGAAAAGCTATATAAATATAAAATACACACAGAATACAGTTAAATGTTTTAATATTTAGTTAAAGTTTTTACATTAAAAATATGCTAAAATTTATAATTGCTTCAGGCCTTTAAATAGGCCTACACTATAAGTTCTATTCTTGTTTTATTGCATGCACTCTATTTGTGTGGTCGATTTAGTGTTTTTTTTTATAAGCCATATACATATTTTACATTTATGTCCATGTTAACATAAATAAATAATCAATTAACCATCTCTGGGCTGCTGTAGTTTAATTAAAAAATTATATTTCTTATGTTACATCTATACAAAACCTTGTAATACATTATCATACAGTTCTGGAAAATTTAATAGAGCTGAAATGCTCGTTTGTGTTATGAATCAATGTCATAAACAAGCCTAAGGCGTCTTTGTCATTTCACAGAAGAATATTGTCATTAAAACATTTACTTGCAGAAAAACTCAATAAGCTAAACCTGAACAGATTGCCTCTTGGCCAAGTCCTCATTGTAAATGAGAACTGGTTCTCAATTGAATTACCTCGTTAAATAAGGTTATTAGATGTTTTCGTTTTTTTTTTTTTTTTGGCTTTTTTATTAGTCTGAAAACACGGAATATTTTATATCTAATGGCTTTTTCCTGCAATGATCTAAAGGCAAATGCTGTTAAAAAATAATAATAAAAAGTCTTATTCTTATTTGTAAAACATGTTTATAATTTTATGTCAAATATATTAAATAACTTTAAAATTAACAAAAGTGATTTGTAAAATAAAGAACTTATATAGGTAATTTTAATAAAAGTGGTGTTTTTAACTAAAAACAACAACTAAACGTGTATTTATTGCTAGTACTTGTATAGCAAGACCTAATGATATTGTTCATTCAGAAAAAAAAGAAAATTTACTCATCGTGAATATATTTTCAGCTAAACACAAAATTTATGATCATTTAAAGGAAATTGGCAACTATTAGCCGAATTCCACAGAAGAAAAATAAACAATTATACAAAATTAATAAAAAAATATTATATATATATATATATATATATATATATATATATATATATATATATATATATATATATATATATATATATATATATATATATATATCATGTAAATGGTTAAAGTGAACTGTTGGTTTCAAAATAGGCATGAATTAAAACATATTGTTTTTGTACTCTTAACCCGAAAATGAAACGTGTTAGTTTTTACTTGCCCATAACTCTTTTTAGCGATACATTAAAAGGTTAGTTCCCAACATTTTTAAAAGTACCTTTATAAGTTCCACGGGAAATGATGATCTATTTCAGTCTGTCTGTGCCTTTTAAACCATTTTGATGTTAAATTGATGAGTTTGAAAACGCAATTGTCCCATACATTTTAAAGAAAATTGAATAATTCACAAAATTCTCGTTTGTGTATTTATGTCATAAATGCCGTTAACATTTCACACAAGAATATTATCAGTAAAACATTTATTTACAGAACATCTCAATCAAAATGTCTGCTTAACCTAAAAATACGTTTTCTTCTAAAAGCAAATATTGTTAGCCCGTTTTAAATTTTGAGGAGGCATACGTTAATTGTTTTAATAAAAAGTTGTATTCTTATTTGCAATATCTTTAATATGTCTTGTATATTTGTAAAAATAACTTTAAAAGAAACAAAGGTGATTTGTAAAATAAAGAACTTACGAGTAATTTTAATACAAGTGGTGCTGATAACTAAATAAAAAAAGTAAATTGATTTATTGCTATCATTTATTTGCTATCATCACAAGACTTAAAGAAATAATTCTCATCGTGAATATGTTTTCAGCTAAACACAAAATCAGATATTTTAAAGGAAATTGGTAACCAGAGAGTTGACATTAACCGAAGGAAAAAGTGGCCATCAAGTTAATAGTTGGCAGCAATTGTATGATTACAAAATATCAGTAAAATATCTTGTTTTTGTACTATTTAAACCAATAAAAACACCCAAAAAGTAAACTTATGTTACTCTTTACTTGCTCTATGTAACTCTTTTCTTCAGTGGAAAATAAATTGTTTTGGTTTCAAACATTTAATATTTTCATGTTCCACAGAAAATAATCATATATTTCAGTCTGTCTTTGCCTTCAAAACCATTTTAATGCTTAATCGATACATACTGTCCCATTAATGCAATGGAAAGTCATGGTAATACTCATTTGTACTTATTAAGGTTATAAATTACTGATAACGCGTTATCAAAATTTCACACAAGAATATAATTTATAACAAAAAATTAAATGGTTTATGGTTAGACTTAAAAGGATAGTTCATTTAAAAATGAAATTTTACGAAATATCAATCAAAATATCTTGGTTTTGTATTTAAACCAATAATACACCCATGAAATGAAATATATGTTACTATACTTGCAACATACACTCACCGGCCACTTTATTAGGTACACTCGTCTAACTGCTTTTTATTGGACATTTTTAATCAGCCAATTACATGACAGCAACTCAATGCATTTTGTCAAGTAGACATGGTCAATATGATCTGATAAACGTTGCCTGTACTGATGAGTCTTGATTTCTGCTGCAGCATTTGGATGGTAGGGTCAGAATTTGGTGTCAACAACATGAAAGTATGGATCCATCCCGCCTTGTATCAACAGTTTAGGCTGGTGGTGATGGTGTAATGATGTGGGCGGTATATTCTTGCTACTCTTTGGGCCCATTAGTACCAACTGAGCATCGTGTCAACACCACACCCCACCTGAGTATTGTTGCTGACCATGTACATCCCTTTATGATCACAGTGTACCCATCTACTGACAATGTCATAAAGCGTGAATCATCTCAGACTGTTTTCTTGAACATGACAATGAGTTCACTGCACTCAAATGGCCTCCACAGTCACCAGATCTCAATCTAATAGAGCACCTTGGGATGTGGTGGAATAAGAGATTTGCATCATGGATGAGAAGCCAACAAACCTGCAGCAACTGCGTGATGCCATCATGTCAATATGGTCCGGAATCTCTGAGAAATATTTACAGTACCTTGTTGAATCTACACCATAAAGGATTAAGGCAGTTCTGAAGGCAAAAGGAGGTCCTACCCAGTACTAGGAAGGTGTACCTAATAAAGTGGCCGGTGAGTGAAAAATGCTGTTTGGTTGTCAACTTTTTTAAAGTATCTTTTTATGATCCAAGTAAATTATGCTATATTTTAGATTGACTATGCTTTTAAAAACATTTAAAGCTTAAAGTGACGAGTTTTGATATGATACAGTTCCCTATCAAGGCCCCTAAACTCAAGCGACATTAGTTCTGTTCTTCTCATTAACCTATAAATCTTCAAAATCAACCACAGTTAAAACCGGATTAAGAGTGTTAAAAAATACCAAATCTCTTTTGGACAGCTTAATAAAGGATAGGTTTTATTATTTGATTTATCACAAGGCCAAACACAATGTCCAAACAAAAGATTGACACCTGAAAAAAATATGGACAAACAGAACCTTTCTATTAAGACTAACATTACTACAGACAAAACACACAATGTCGCGTCTATAAAACATAAAAAAAAAAAAACCAGTTTGTTTTGCATATTGATGTCCATCTGTCGTCATGTAGTATCCCTGAGCTTTTCTGGTCGTGTCTGTTTATGCTAGGACTGGTCAGTTGGTCTGATCCATGAGGTCGGTACCCACTGCGGCTCATCGTGAGCTCTTCTCACTGCGGTCAGCAGCTGCACACACGCCGCCTGGAGCCCGTCGTTTACAATCACATGATCGAAGAACTGACAGTAATGCTGCTCCATCTTGCGTCCCGCGTCCTCAATCTCCAGAAAATCTTCATCCTGTCTCAAGAGAGAGAACTTATAAAACAACAGAAACGAGGGTTTCTGCAGGTTTCCCAAAGTCAAATTTAAGACCTTTTCGAGACCACTATGAATGAAATTTTTAGACTTAAACAGGACAAAACCATAAAAATCTAATTTAGTTACTTTTTAAGCCACATATGTACAATAATGTGTCAAAACAAGCAAACTCTTGTTGTATGCATACACTTAAAAATGTAGGTAATAAATGTAACTTGATTTAATATCTTTTTGGATGGATTGATGAGTGTTGGCCTGATTGGGTATCTTTGCACATAGGTGTCACAATTACCAGCGATCTAATCCTTGTAGATTGCTGGGAAACAAGCAGAGTCCATAGGACTACAAATCTGCAATTATATGGACTACAGATCCAGTCATGCACTGCTCACATACACCAGTTCCGGATTCCGCTGATTGCACAAACACACATAGCCGGAGGATCATTACAGACTGATTACAAGAACTATTTATACAGCACACACATACACACACTTCACTGCTGAGTCTTGTTTAGCTGTATTGTGAACATTACGACGTGTTTTCCTTGCCTTGCCCTGCCGTGTTAGACCCTTGCCTTGTTTTATTGTTTATTCCTGCCTGCTGCCTGCCTTCTGATCACTCGCCTGTTATTTTCACTATGACTCTGGATTCTCTGTATCTACCTGATTGCCCCTGTGTTGAATGTTGCTTGCCTGACTTCTTCCTAATAAACCTGCATTTGGATCTGCAATTCTGTTGTCAGCGTCTTATTCACATTACAATAGGGCATTAAAAGACCTGTTTAAAACGATTTAAGACCTACAATGCACAAATTCTAGACTTTTTAAGGTCTAAAATTTAGTTTTTGAAATTTAGGACATTTTTAGACCCTGCGGGCACCGAAATATGGTATGGTGTGGTATGGTAAGACAGTCTTAATATTTAATCTAAAGAACATACACAGGTAAAAACATGACACTGTACTACAATGATTGTGCTCAGTAGTAAACCATGCTGACCTGAACTGTACAGAACCATACCGTTAAGTGGAAATCATGAACAACTATTAGTGTCTATTAAATAAGTATTTATATGTAATAAGCAAGAAATCAAAATCAGATCAAATTAAAATAGTATGTCACAAGTACTGGTATTTAAAAAAAAGTTACTAGTACATATCTAATAAACATCAGCTAATCAGTAGGTAAAGGTAAAGATGAACAGTTACCCTAAAAGGTCGGCTTGTATAGTAATTTGTGATGATATTGGAGTTCATCCGAGTGCGCTTCATCTGCTCAACAGTAGGAGGCTTTATAAAGATGACGTAGGCCCTCAGCTCGGGGGTCCTCACTGACTCCAGTGCCTGAAAACAGTAAAAGAGTAAGTTCAGTGGCAATTGTGCTGGTTGACAAAGTCAAATTTCAGACTTTTCATTTAAAGACTTGCTGCCTCCATATCCTTCCATATTACATTGTGAATGATGCATCCTGCACATGCACTTCAAATAAAAGGTTTTTGCATTAATTAATTTGCCGAAAAGACTTCATAACTTTCATCACTGTTACAGAAAAAGTACAAACAAGAACAGTAAACTGCTAAAATTAGTAAAAAACATAAAATATTTAATGTTGATGAGAGCTTCTGTGAGAAGATGAAAAAAATATTCACAACTTTGGGGGGAGAGATCAAATCAAATGAGATTGTGCTCTTTTCAAAAGAGGGCGGAGCTAAAAAATGCCTGTGTATCAATACAGTGGCAGTTCAAAATTAAGACTAACATCATATGCTAATGAGGGAGAGATTGTCACTAATGGGCGGGGCTTTCCCCCTCTGATGACACGTACAAAGGGAGAATGTCAATCAAAGTGTTTCTGCAGACTGTTTTTATAAAGTGCCATTATAAAAATAATTAATTAATATATTTTACCATTAAAAGCTGGTTATGTTCACTGACTGTAGCCACGCAACTGTGCTTATAAAAGTTATTTTTTCATAATAGATCCCCTTTAAGCTCTTATAGCAGGCCAATCTAATGGGGAAATGAAACTAGATGTAATACTGTACATGTATTATCAGCAAAGTGAACAAAATTTGAAGGATGAGAAAATGATACTAAAATGTGCCGCTAATGAATTAGCTACTAAATTAAAAAGTTACAAAATTGCGTTAAAAGTATGCTGTACTCAAATTTTAAATAAATTAAACCTAAAGAGTAATAAAATTATTAATAGCACAAAACAACTAAAATGAAAACAGAATATTTACAATAAAAGCTACAAATATTCATGCAAATCATAACAGTATATCAGTAATACTAAAAAACACACACATTTTCTCTTCAACATGCGGCAAATATTAAAGAAAGAGTTCACTTTTCTAAGCCTAAAAGTTAGCAACACACCTGCAAAAACAAACACTATTAAAACGACAAATGAATTAATACCAAGGGGAAACTTACATATGGCTCAATGTCAATCACACAGATCTTCCCACTTGTCAAGACATCTTTAACTGCATCCACACTAATGCCATAGAGATGACCTCTCAACTCCCCGAACTCAATAAACCTGAGGAAAACAGAGCAAATCTGTCAAATAATCACCCCAAAGCTGTTATATATCTTTGTATGCACAACTTAAAATATTTATTGAATTTGAATGTTTGTATTTGACACCTTCCTGTGAAAAATATTTCCCAAAATGATGTTAAACAGAGCAAGGAAGTTTTCACAGTAATTCCTAAATAATTTTTTCTTCTGGAGAAAATCTGATTTGCTTTATTTCGGCTAAATTGAAAGCAGTAAGATTTTTTATTAAACCATTTTAGGGTAAATATTATTAGCCATCGCAAGCATTTTTTTCTGATTGTTTAAAGAACAAACTATTTTGTCTAATAATGTGTTGAAAAAATCCATTAAACAGAAAGATTTGGGGGGCTAATAATACAGGAGGGCTGATAATTCTGACTTCAACGGTATGTGTATTCCAGCACCTGTGATTGCACACCATGCTGTCGAACTGCTCTCGGCTGACGAAATGATATTCTCTGCCAGCTTCCTCATGGCATTTGGGTGGCCGTGTGGTATCTGAGCGGAAATTAAAGACTTCATAATCAACAAATGCATACACGTTTAACAGAAATAAAATGCATTGTTAGATTCGCAATGAGAAACTTACGAGGAACGGGTCCTTGGTAGACCTTTGGATTGATCTCAATCAGCTTCCTGCGTAACTCATTTACACCGACACCAGATGGACCTGACAGAAAAACACAGGCTCAGAATATACAGAAAAATGTGCAAGGGATGAATGAACTTTACATCACTGCTCATTAGTATTGCATAAAATGTGTTTAAAAGATGTGAAAAGATTATTTGAATATAAAAATATGTACAGTCGAGCCGACGAGCCCGAATTTCATCATATACCTGGCAAATCTGACTTGAAGTTATATTTATTCAAGTTTGTTTGACCGTAAATGACACAGGCTTTTACCAAACGATACAGTGCATCCGGAAAGTATTCATAGCGCTTCACTTTTTTATTCCAAAATGGATTAAATTAATTTATTTCCTCAAAATTCTTCACACAATACCTTATAATGACAATATATTTTAACTTTTTTTTATTTTAACTTTTAATGTATTTTAATATTTTTTAACTGTTGTAAATGTATTTATTTAAATTTATTTTACATGATTTGAAAAGGCATTCACCTGTCTATATAAGGTACCAGGGTTGACAGTGCATGTCAAAGTACAAACCAAGCATGAAGACAAAGGAATTGTCTGTAGACATCAGAGACAGGATTGTCTTGAGGCACAAGGCTGGGGAAGCTTACAGAAACATTTCTGCTGCTCTGAAAGTTCCAATGAGCCAGTGGCCTCCATTATCCAAAAGTGGAAAATGCTTGGAGCCACTAGGACTCTTCCTAGAGCTGGCTTGCTATCTAAGCTGAGTGATCAAGGAGAAGGGTCTTGGTCAGGGAGGTGATAAATAACCTGATAGTCACTCTGTCTGAGCTCCAGTGTTCTTCTGTGGAGAAAAGAAAACCTTACAGAACGACAACCATCTGTGCAGCTATCCATCAATCTGGCCTGTATGGTAGAGTGGCCAGACAGTAGCCACTACCTGCCTGGAATTTGGCAAAAGACACCTGAAGGACTCTCAGACCATATGAACTAAATTCTCTGGTCTGATGAGACTAAACTTGAACCCTTTAGAGTAAATGCCAGGCGTTTTGTTTGGAGAAAACCAGGTGCCGCTCATCACCAGTCTAATACCATCCCTACAGTGAAGCATGGTGGTGGCAGCATCATGCTGTGGGGATGTTTTTCAGCAGCAGGTACTGGAAGATCAGTCAGGATAGAGGGAAAAATGAAAGCAGCAACAGACAGAGACATACTGAATAAGACCCTGCTTCAGAGTGCTCTTGACCTCAGACTGGGGCAACAGTTCATCTTTCAGCAGGACAATGACCCAAAGCACACCGCCAAAATATTAATGGAGTGGCTTCACAAAAACTGGGTGAATGTCTTTAAGTGGCCCAGTCAGGGCCCAGATCTAAATCCTATTGAACATCTCTGGAGAGATTTGAAAATGGCTGTAACCGTCGCTTCCCATCCAACCTGATAGAGCTTGAGAGGTACTGCAAAGAGGAATGGGTAAAAATTCCCAAAAGACAGATATGCCAAGCTTGTGGCATCAAACGATTAAGACGATGTACAAGACGCATCGCTGTTTTTATTTACATTTGAACAAAAACTTTAAGTGAGAATTTTCCAGGGGTATAAATAATTTCAGGCTTGACTAAATATATATATATATATATATATATATATATATATATATATATATATATATATATATATATATATATATATATATACATACTACAATATTACTGTTTAAATGGAGAATTTTACGGTTAGATGTCCTCAGGAACAGTTCCCCCAAAACTAGCCATTGACTTCCAAACAAATACTATGGAGTCAATGGTTAATGTTTTTCCAGCATGCTTCGAAATAACTTCTTTTGTGCTCAAACAGGTTTGTGACAAGTGAAGGATATGACAGAATTGTTATACTTAGAATGATGACATTATTTTTTGAATGAACTAACCCTTTAGATACCCACTAATAGAACTATGAAGAGCTCTTCAGACACACTCACCTATCAGTGCTATGAGGCGGTGTGTGTGTTCTGGATGGTGTTGGTATCGCACCACGTCCTCATAAGGGTTTGATAGTGAACTGTAGCAGCTAGCGGGGCAGCAAAGGGAGCAGAATTGAGACGTTCCGAAAGCCTGACCCCTTCGCCGGCGACAGAGACGCAAACTTCTACGAAATCCAGCTAATATGACAAGGAAACATTGAACACACAGTCAAACATGCAAACAGGCTAATGAATCAGGAAGAGATACAGCAGTAAGTGGAATGCATTGTATTTTGTAATTAATCTAGTATAATGAATGCATGTAATATACTCTCAGAAATAAATGTACAAATGCTGTCACCAGAGCAGTACCCTTTCAAAAGAAACACTTTTGTACTTAAAAGTACATATTCGTACCCAAAGTGCCCATATTGTGCGTTAAAGCAACATTAAAGGTACATATCAGTACGTAAAATGATAGTTCACCCAAAAATGAATGTATTTACTCACCCTCTAGTGCAGGGATGGCCAACCCTGTTCCTGGAGAGCCACCTTCCAGCAAATTTCAGTTGATACCCAAATCAAACACACCTGAACCAATTAATTAGGAGCTGAACACATGTGATAATTACAGGCAGGTGTGTTTGATATGGGTTGCTCTCCAGGAAAAAGGTTTGTCCACCCCTGCTCGAGTAGTTCTAAACCTTTATGAGTTTCTTTCTTCTGTTGAACACAAAAGAAGATATTTAGAAGAAAGCTACAAAACTGTTCCCATTGACTTCCATAGTACAAAAAACAAATACTATGGAAGTCAATGGTTACATGCATCCAACTTTCTTCAAAATATCTTCTTTTGTGTTTACCAGAAGAAAGAAACTTTTAAAGGTTTGCAAAGGGTGAGTAAATGAATTCATTTTGGCTGAACTAATTAAAAACAGTACAAAACTTTCCCTTTTAAAAGGGTATCATGTCCATTTGTACCTTTATTTGTACACAGAAAGAACTTTTTGCTGACTTTTTGCTGTGGTAAAATCTAATAAATTTAAAATCTAATATAATTTTTAACTAGTAATATAAAGTGTCAATAACTAGAATTTTCTAAGTTAATAATGAATATTTACACATTTACTTCATGTAATAAATGAAACAAGTGGAAGGAGTTAAATATTAATATCAATTTACTTGTAATATTTAAATATTTTCAAATAGTTGCAAACCTAAAAAATATAAAGTAAATTTTAATAATTGATGTGTCGTGATGGATGTGTAGTTCCCAAAATGCTTTGCATGGGACTGAATTAACAGTAGAACATTTTGAAAATAAAAGCAATCTTAGTTGTGCAGATTTAAGAGAAAGACCTGTTAGAGTTTAATAATTATTAGTTCGAAGATTAAGAAAGAGTTTTGAGGCAGTGTTTTTAGTTTTGCGGTTAGAAGAAGAGTAGCACTCCTGCTTTGGATCTTGGCATTTTTTCAACATTATTGTTTGATGCTTCACTCAAAGAGCCATAGCTATGCTAATGCTAATGCTAACTCTGAGATCAGTAGGGACTTTTATAGTAAATTTGCTCTTGGGTTCAATTTGCTTTAACTAAAGTAAAAATAACAAATTCCAAGTCAGTGGAAATGTGTGTTTTAATTAAAAAAGTTATGCCAGATGTACTAATTTGTAACTAATAATATTTATTTAAATAAAAAAGCAGTGTTCCTTTTGCTAAAACATGAACTTGACATTATTTGAATAATTTAAATAAATATAGACTCATAATTAAAGATAATCAATTAACTTTTACATCATTAATTAAGGAGTGTTAGATCAAATATTAAGTCAATTTTACATGATATTATTAAGGTAATTGTATCTGATATAAGAATGTAAAATTTACTTGAAACTTGTAAGAGAAAATTGTTACGAGGATTTTAAAGTAAATCTTAAGAGTTATTATTTTTTTTCCAGTGTAAGAGTATCTGTAAAGAAGCTGTTATTTCACCACATTTTTTTTACCTGTCATCTGGCTGGCGAGTTTGACAAATTTGAACATTTTATTATGAGATGAACCAGACCAGTTGTTCTTTTTAAGTCTTGATGCTGTGAACATGAATCAGTAAATCTTGAAATGATCTGAGAGTCACTCACTCAAATAAATCCCCTTAATGTTGGTGCTGAATTCACTCTCCTCTGAAACGAAACAAAAGACACAATTAGAGAATAATCATCAACAACTGCAAGAAGAAAATAGTATAAAATGAGCACAAGCAATTGAAAATAATATTTAAAGACCACAGATGGGCTATTTTAAAGTGTCCCAATTGTGTTCTAGATATATCCTCCAAAACATTTACATCTATCCAAGGTCAAAATATTTTTTAATAATTTTTGCTTATACACACTGCAGGTTCAGCTCTTTTCTCACAGGATCTGAAACAGATGGTTTGAGGATTCAGTTTCTCTAAACTCCTCCTCCTTTCATAGAGCCTGTCTATAGGTTTATATACAGTAGAACTTGTGAACACAATGACGTGTACAATAACAATGGTGTCAGTTTGACCTCAAGTCCTCCTTTGGAAGTGCATGTACTGATTTCCAAAGAGGGTAAATAGCATCTTCTCAACAACCAAAGCCAAACTATTCCAGGCACTAGAAATAATTACAGTTTAACTCTTACAGTTTTCATTCATTCATTCATTTTCCTTCTGCTTAGTCCCTTATTTACAGTTTAAGGGTTCGCCACAGCGGAATGTACCACTAACTATTCTGGCATATGTTTTACACAGCGGATGCCCTTCCTGCCACAACTCAGTACTGGAAAACATCCATAAACACTCATTTACACACACACACACAAACACACACTACGGCCAATTTAGGTCATCCAATTCACCTATAGCACATGTCTTTGGACTGTGGGGGAAACCAGAGCGCCTGAAAGAAACCCACGCCAACATGGGGAGAACATTTAAACTCCACATAGAAATCCCAAGTGGCCCAACCGGGACTCGAACCAGTGACCTTCTTGCTGTGAGGTGACAGTGCTAACCACTAAGCGACCATGATGCCGCCCTCTTACAGGTTTACTCTTTGTAATTACAAAATAGCTGGGTTTAACTTTAGACGGTTAACCTTCACTCATTCTCCCAAACTGCTAGATCAAACACTGCATTAAAGTCAACTAATCAGAAACACAGATTTGAGTTATATGTGTACACTCACCATCCTTTAGCTCTTCTAATGAATCATCATGCAGCAAAAAACAAAAAACAAAAACAGAAATACAGTTATCGGAGACAATAAGTTTAAAGTATTAAAATAAATATTATGAATCACAATAAAATAACTTCTGAAATCTAGTTACTAGACATCGTCACAGAAGTTAAAGATTCTGTTAAAGCTGAATTTAGTACATTTTTTTTGCTCCTGATATGTTCAGGACTTACCTACCAGATTCAAAAGCCTCCTCATCTGTAAACATTGAACAAAGACACATTTATTATTATATTATAACAAGCGTTATATAGATGAGGTTTCAATACTCATTTAAATGAGAAAAGAAATACATACCTGCCTCTACACATTTTTCATCTATGGCAATCATGTCATCTTCTGTAGAAAGAAGACAGAGTTTTGTGCCTTAACCAGAATATTATGGTATCTTGGCACATCATTAGCTAATTATTTATTAAAACAAATAACCAGAATTGCAAAGGCATAGCTTATTGTGGTAATTAAACTAATTGGGAATAATAAAGGTTTGAAACAAGTAAAAGGTGAGTAATGGATGACAGAATTTTCTTTTTTTGGGCGATCTATTTCCCTAATACTGAATGGTTTAGTTCTAGTCCTGCATGATCAATTGAAATAAAATCACAATCACAATTAATCAAAAGCTGCGTTGGTCATTCACATTTTGTCTGAGCAACACAAATTAATAGTAAATGTCCTCCAAAGGCCAGAGGGCGCTCCTGCGCACAGAAACTTCAAACAGCTAAAGCGTTTGTTGGATAAACACAAATTTTAACTGTTTTCTTTGATTCAACCTCACCACATGACTATAGAATCAAATCACAGAAGGATTTATTTCAGTCACTCGACTGTAGTTATCTAGTGAGTTTGAAGTAAAGACATCTTATTAAAATGTTGTATTTTCATGTGCTTTCAGATTTAGCAGCAACAGAGTGGTAGTTCACTGAGAATCTATTCAAACAGCTGTCACTATCCGCTTGTTAAGTGTGACGTCACGCGAAGCGCTTTCCTGGTCCAAGCGCTCTATCAAACTAAATGGGGAGACTCATCAAATGGTAATAATAAATGTTTACAAAGCGCTGTAATACTTTTAAAAAATCATGATCGCAATATAGATAACCATGCTTAATATCCGATGGCCAGAAAGTGATAATTTTTTTATAAGTTGTAAAAATAATGGTGTCTGTGATGCAGCAAGTCCAGAGACTCTTGTGTACATCATGATTTTAAATGAAATTCACTTTAATGTGTGATAGGACTAAAAAAAAGGTCATGAACGAATATTTTCTCAGTTTAAATGAGTAGCGGTTTGGATCTGGGAACAGTATTTGATCCATCACGACTTAACAAGCAGATCGCAGAATGATTATCTTCAATTTCATAAACTCCAGATTAAATCATCTATGATCATGAACCCAATCCTGCATAGCATGTCAGTGAACTATGACTCTTTGTATTAAATGCAGCTCCATCTGAAAGCAGAAGCTGAAGGCTTATTACTGATTACAGAGCCTGCTTGACTGACAAACTGCGCATGACACTGTTGCCCAAATGAAATGCTCACCTTCATCTACTGTGCTCACTGCAGGTTGCATGCAAACAAAAGATAAACAGCAACAGCTGAATAAAAAAATACATGCTGAACAATGCACAAATAAAAAAAAATCAAGTACACTATTTACTTACGGCTTTTGACACAAGTGTGAGGATGATAAGGCTGAGACCACCAGAACTCTTTCTGCTTCCTACAAACACACACACACAGATCACATTTGGCCTTTAAGACTGGGGACAGCAGTGATTATCAGCATAATTGCAAAATCATATTCAAGCTGCCAAATCTCATCACATCATAGCCTATGCGAATACGCAACTACTCTGTCAGTGACCTTTAACCCCTGACTACTGAGAACTGACCTTTTCAGCAAGCTGGTGGAGGGAATGAGACCGGCGCACGCAGAGGTGCTGGGTAGTTTTACAGCTTGCCACCAAAGACTGTCTGACTGATCCACGATCTCTAGGATATCGCCCTTTCTGAACGTCATGCCGGCATCTGCGCATGGAATGGAAGGGTCCGCTTGAGGACTGTAGTCCACCATCGCACGCACATACAGCTTGTAGAGAAAAAACAAAGACATCACAGATGACTTTTAAGTATGTTAACCATATATCTACTTACCTCTCTCTCTCTCTCTCTCTCTCTCTCTATATATATATATATATATATATAGCATAGAGAAAATAAATGGTCTATCATTTCATATTATGTTCTATCGTATATTTTGTGGTGTCACAAACTACATACCTTTTCATAATTTATGCAAGCGCAATATTAGACAAGATAAAAGATGACAAAAGATGCACACAAAAACATAAACAATAGTATTGTGAGTTGCAATATTGTACATTTATATAAAGATGTTTATATAAAGTTCATTTTGCAGTTTATTTAGCGATTTTTTTTTTCATTTTTATGTTGGACCTGTATTGTCAGTGTTTGAAAAGTGTTCTATATTTTTTATTTATACATGGTACTATATGATGACATAAATCTTTATCAGGATAGTAGATGGTTTACCCTATAAAGTAAGTAAAAGTATCAGTTACACTCCTGACCCCTAGGTGTCGCTGTTGCACTGGTTGCTGTGTTGAATGTGCTTGAATAAAATATCAAAAAGCTGTTTTGCTGCTCAATTCCAGCTGAATACTCAAACAGCTGCATCCTAAATCACTTTTATAAGCATGACCTAGTTTACTCCTACTTTTTTGGAAATTCCTGGTGAGTCGGCTTGCCTATTTAATTCAGAGAACTGCATGCATGATTGATACCATGTCATTTTACTGATCAAATACAGAAGAAATAGCTCATCTAGGTATTCCTAGCTATGTATGCTAAAAACTTATCAGTGCTGAGGTTTGATAGCTCACCATGGTTTGGTTGTTGACTGGCCTGTCAGTGATGGAAACCACCTTAAACATTATAGTTCCATGTGAGTGGGCCTGTAGGAAGTAGACACAAAACTTCATGAATACTGATGATTTATTACTTTCTTGATCAATTTCTTGTAGACTGTTTTTGTTTTATTATTGAAAGAGATCGTGAAGAGGTAGGGATGACAATATTCTCCTAATATGGGACACCAGTACTCAACCAGCACATCATCACATGTTTTTACTAGGTCAGGCATGTCCAAACTCAGTCCTGAAGGGCCGGAGTCCTGCAAAGTTTAGTTCCAACCCCAATCAGACCCAACTGGACCAGCTAATCAAGCTCTTACTAGCCTTTCTAGAAACATCCTTGCAGGTGTGTTGAAGCAAGTTGGAGCTAAAATCTGCAGGACACTGGCCCTCCTGGACCGAGTTTGGACACCCTTGTACTAGCTCGTATGTCACATGAGATGTTTCAGTAACATTTAACTGATTACTCACTCACTAAATTTCCTCAGGCATTCCTATTATGACTTCTGGATATGCTGCAAAAGTATACTACTAAGTATACTAACCAGAATCTGTATGATCTGCTCTGGTTCTAGTCCAAACACAGGTTGACCGTTCACCTCCACCAGCCTGTCTCCAGCATGCAAGAGACCTTCAACAAGAAGCACAAGGACAACAAACAGGACTCTGAGAGGTAATGTTGACTTAGAGACTATGATGTGCCAGCATGGGTTTAAGAAAAAACGGAGAGTAAAACCAGTAAAGCCTCACCACTGCGGTCCGCCAGTCCTCCATGTATAACTCGAGCAATATAGATTTCCCCTGTAACATCATCTCTCCTGATTGTCGCTCCCTGTATTTAAAAAAAACAAGATATCAGTCAAAATAAATACCTTATTCGTTATGTATCAAGTACAAAACTGGAGTTTATCTGATGGAAGTGGCATGCACGTGACCCAAACACAAAATGAACAACATCCTTATATGAAGAGAAGGAAGTCAAATGAAGAATGAAATAATCAAGAAGAGAAATGATATGAGAAGGGACGGAGTCATGGAGAAAACAAAGATATGAAAAGCAATGAGAATGACCCATGAAAAAGAAAAACACATGACTTCCAAAAAGGTTGGATGAGCACTGATGTGCAAATGGTGACAGTGAGGACTGGTGGTGTCATATGAAATGCATATATGCATATTAAACATCTGAAAACCTGCATGCTTGAGCCAGCAAGAATCTGAAAGGATGTTCGTAACCATCCAAAACGTGGAAGCAGCTTCATTCCTTTTTCTTGTTTTTCTTCTTCTGGCTAAAGAAACATCTGAATGCTTTGCTGTTCACTTTGTGGCTCTGGGCAGGGCTGGACGGTAAGGAGCCATTGGTCATTGAGTGCTGTACATCAACACGTCTCCTTTGAGAAGATGGCGATGACTTTGCGTTGGGATTAAATGATCCCCCTTTAGCTAGCACCGGCTGTTCTAGCAGACTGATGGCAGATGAGGAAGTCGATGAAGAAGAGGAGCAGGTGGGGCAATGAGAAAAGCGAGAGGAAGAGGCATTAGCTGGACTGGTGGGGACACTTAGCAATCTTTTGTCCATCTGGTCAACAATAGCGCTTGGAGCCCCAGAACAATGAGCTGATACTGATGTTGGGTTGCTTGAGGAGACTAGCTCCTGGAGCTTCTCTACTACATGCGATAGCATCGCCAAAGCATGGGTATTCTCCTGCACGCTCTCAGATATGCGTTCAGTAGCAGTGGTCATCCTCTCACTAAGCAGGTGGACGTTTTCAGAACTGCGCTCCATGCAGCTGGCGGCCTGCCGCAATGTACTCCGCAGTTCATCCAGACTTCCGGTTTCCAGCCTTCTTTGGGAGCAAGCGATGGTCTCTCTTAACTCATGACAGTGCATTGGACTAGGGGGAGCAGTTCTGCAAGTTACTGGAGGGGGACGATAGCAGCAGGACGACGAGGATACCCATGGGGCTGGAGTAGAGAATGTATGTGGCAATGAGTTACCAACATCACTCTCTTCCCCGCTGTTTAAATCCTCAATTAAATTGCCTTCAGAGAACGAAAGAGACATGAACGGTTAAAGGGATGGAAACAGGAAGATTAGAGAAAATAAATCAACAAAACCATTCAAGTGATGAATGTAATAATGGAAGTCTACAAATCCACAAGTTTGGACCTTACCAATCACAACTGAACTACAGACACAAGGGGTGGAGCTACTGAGGCTAGGTCTCCATAATGCACTGCTCTGGTGGCAAGTGTTACAAGCATTGCTGTGGCTTGGCCTGGCAGGAGAAACAATCCTTGGGGAGGAGGGAGTGTTAATGGATGTGGAACCAGCAACTCGTGGACCTTTAAACATGGCATGTAAGCTTCCGGCCAGCCGCCCTCTGGCTGAGAATAATCCACAGTGGGTTGCCTGTCTTAAAGTCTCCGAGCGGTTTTGAACCTCTTTACCAGCTCCGGTCTATCCATGACAACACACAGCTCAGAGTGTTAGTTACCAACCAGAACACCTGATAAGAACAGCTATCAGTGAGATAAGAAATAAAAACCATAAATAATAGAAGGAAAGAAGTTATTGCTAAAATTCGTATTAAGAACAAGACGTTATACCACTAACAGTATTTATTGCTGTACCCTGTTGTCATGCTGATCTGAAAGGCAGACTCCAACAATGTACATTGAAATAAAGCAAAGGTCAGTAAAAGCAAGCCTTGGGTTTGCCTGCCACTCCCTTCTTCTGGTCATGCTCACCAGAGGCTGATTGTTTTTGACCAAGCAAACAATCCTCATGGCCTCCTCATCCTCAGGCAAGTCGTTAGGCAATGGTGGCAGATCTGGTTCATAGTCCCTTAGGCTTACCGTGTCATGAGCCGACAGCAGAGCCTGAAAAAAACACATGGTTTACATTATATTTCTATTCACAACCAATCAAATACTTCAAGTGTCCATAAAGATTGGCCTGAATCATTACCAAACTTACTTATAAATAGACTAATGGCCAACAAAAGAGGAAAAAACATGCCTCTGTAAACTGTTTGAAAAAAAACACATATATTTCAATCCTTTAAATGAATGCTCACCTGTAGGTGTGGCTGACCAAGGAGGTCATATAGTTCTCTAGATTCATTTGAGGGGTTTGGGACTGCCAGAAGGTCAGACAGAATCTAGAACAGAAAACAAGAACTTCAGAACTCATATTGCTATAAAATTTGTCGTCAAGACCACAATACCTAAAGTCATGACTTTCAGCAGACCCTCTAAAATAGGGATGGCAAACTCTGGCCCTCAAGAATTAGTTGTCTTGCAGAATAAAAAAAAATATATGAAGATTTTGTAGGTTTCCAATTCTGCTCTGGGAGTGCCAGCATCCTACAGAGTTTAGCAACAACACACTTGAGTGGGATGCTGCATCCAAATTAGCAGACTGAGTAATTACATTTGCTTTTAAACTTTTTGGATGCAATTTCGATGCACAGAATGTTTCTACTGAGTTTGAAAATCTTGATTATCTGGTTTACATGTGTTTAATTAGGGAAAATTAGGATAGTTCTCTTTAAGACTGCTACCCCCTTGACTCGGCCCCTGAAAAGTGGTAGAAAATGAATGAATGAACTCTGAAGATCATCCTCTCATTTAACTAGGGGGCAGTTGGCCTAATGGTTAGGAATTTGAACTTGTTTTTTAAGGGTTGGAGGTTCAATTCCCAGCAGGGGAGTGAATGAACCACCCACCCTCTCTTTACCTTCGATACCCAGTTGAGGTGCCCATGATCTAATTGCTCCCTGGGCACTGGAAGTAATAGTTGCTCACTGCTCTGGGTTTACGGTCACTGTGTGTGCTTTCACTCGTGTGAATTCCAAGTACAGGTAACCATATTTGACAATACTCACTTTACACACACTTCAAGATTACAACTCTAAATGGTACTATTTAAAAAGTCCTCACTTACTTTAAGACATTTAAGACACTGGGAGGTTTTTGACATTTTTTTGAGAAAGGGCAGTATAGACCAGGGGTCACCAATCTCGTTCCTGGAGGTCCGGTGCCCTGCAGGGTTTAACTCCAACTTGCCTCAACACACCTGCCAGGGTGTTTCAAGTATACCTACTAAGACCTTGATTAGCTTGTTCAGGTGTGTTTGATTAGCATTGGAGCTAAAACCTGCCGGACACCGGACCTCCAAGAACAAGTTTGGTGATCCCTGGTATAGACTGGCAAGATGTGAAAATGGACAGTAACAGCTAGCAGAGGAAACAGCTCTATACGCTATTGGCTTTGACAGAGTAGAAGCAAACGTTATGAGTGGAACAAACTGGTTAAAAAATTATGCCAATAAACTTTAAAGCTAACCTGTAGAGAAAGTCCAGATGAATATGAGACATATGGCCTGGCTGGACCCCTTAGATGCCTCTGTAGACATTCATACACCTGCAGAGAAAAAAAGCAGACAATGAGCTCTCAATTTGTACTAATTACAAATAATATATGTTGGATGGACTCTACCTTTAGTAGTGACTGCAACCAGGGGGCGTTGAGAAGACCATACAATAGTTCAGCTCCATTTATATCTTTATTAATAGAGCCTCTCACCTCAGCAATCACATGTGCCAAGATCTGTGTCAGACCTGAAACATACAAAGCAAAAACATCTAGGACTGGACACTCAGTACGTTTCAGTTATGTGTCATGCTGTTTGGCTTCTTAAACAGCCTTAATAGTATTAATATTAACATGTTTCTAATCAGCTAGGCAAACTGAATAGATAAGTTGGCTGCCATCAGATTTAAGGAGCAATGTTTAGCTTCCTACCTTTGTCTCCCACCTCCAGTGGAGCTGACCCAGGATCAGTCTCCATGTCTGGTTTCATTGGCAATCCTGGACAGTTTTAAGGATCAGGGAACAAATAGAAAAATGCACTGAACCTTGTCATGTAGAGCTGTTGGAAAAAGCACATGAACTTAAGTACAACCACTGAATAGTTGTTGCCTGTTGTAAATAAGTGAATTGTAAATAACTCGAGCTAGTAAACCTAAACCACAGAACCAGTCTCTACCATCTACTCAACCTTACATTGCTTTTGAGAAAGATAGAACCTTTTAGTAGTAGTAAATGCACCCTAACTCTGGGTAATATGTAACGTAATACTGGTTTAATTTGCAATCAAAGGGGAAATCCTTTCATAATTTTCTCACACTTCAATTCTTGCAAACTTCACTATTTTTTTCTTCTGTTGAAAACCGTTAATCACTTTCATAGTATTTGTCAATGATCCAGTTTTTAGCCTTCTCCAAAATATATATTGTGTTCAACAGAAAAAGAGACTCATAAAGGATTGGAACCAGGCCTGTATTGGCTAATTGGCAGAACCGGAAGAATTCCTGGTGGGCTGGTCCCTAGCTGCCTGCACTCTCAGCAGTCGGACTTTTTTTATTTATTTATTTATTCATTATTTTACCATAGCCTCTACCTTTTATTAAATTTTTTTTACAGCAGCTGCACACTTTTTATTTCTTTTCTCGCAGCCCCATTAGCTGAATGCCGCCTGCTGGTTAATGATGACGTACTTATTATTCGACTACCCAACAGCGGCACCTTGCTCATTAGCAAAATCGTTTGTTAAGAGATGCGCAAGAGATGAAAAAATTATAATAAAAAGCGCAGAAATGGGCATAATTAAAAAAAGCTGAGGACATTTTTCGTTAAAACCAGCCTCAGCGAGAGTACAACACATGAAGACGATGAAACGGCCGGTAAGTTAACGTTAAACTAGTTAGGAGCAGTGCAAAACAACGATGTCTGCAAACCACAGTTTATGTACCAAACGTTTTCTTGTACCATAGCTCATTAGCAGCAGCAGCCTCTAGTCTAGCTTTCTGCTAACAGCGAAGAACCAGGCCCCGTAATGTTACAAAGCACCAGTCATGAGCCCAACACACTGAAATGGGCAGGTAGGATTGTTATTTATTGAATATAAGAATTTGAATAATTAATGCTCAATGAAAAATGCCCTGAGACGTTTAATGTAATAAGAATACTGCATTAATAAATCTGACTTAACTTGATCAGAAAGCTAAAAAGGGGTAAAAATTAACATCATTAGAAAGTAATACTGTAGTTAAAAACAGCGCAATACTTGTTTTATTCATTATTTGTGTTTAAGGACTGGATAACTGTAAATAATCTTGCACAGAATATATATTCAGATATGGCAGAAAAGGACTTGCGATGTTTTAAAGAATAGTGTTGGAGATTTAGCTACCCTTTAATGTTCTCATATTTAAGAAAAATATTTGAAGTTTTAAAACAGCTGTGTCCTTGAAAATTCAATACATTTAATTTTAATCTTTATTTTCTACATATAGCTTATATATTTGTATTTATTTTATATTTTTTAATTTCAGGGTTTGGATATTTATGAGCGCTAGTTCTTGCCGAAAATAGATTTTGATACTGTTAAACATTACATTGTGTTAACTGGTCAAATAAATCTTCACTGAAGTACTGACGTTATTTTAATATAGTCAGTCGTGAACTGAAGTGGGCCGATCTAAGGCTTGAAACTCCAGGGCTGAAAAGAAATCCCACTCCGGCCCTGGCTCATATTATTTGGTTTTTAGCCCTTTATATAAAAAAGTTTGTGCACGCTTAATTTAAGATATAAAATACACACTTATTTGTCCAGTTCACCAAAAACGAACTCGTTTTATGCTGGCCCGCAAACGGAAAGTCTCGTTTTTTGTTGAATCTCGCGATAATTCTGCAGGCCTAATTTTCTTTTAGAAATGCCGCCATCTTCTGGTGATCTAACACGTGGTACCAATGATCGGTATATCTGGTATGTATACAAATTAACCACAATATAACTTGCTTTTTTATTAAATCATGTTGTATATGTTTGCCCATATGAGGTATTGTTGTGACAGAAAAAAACGTTAATTTTTTTAGCAGGAAAAAGACGTTTTTTATCTAGCCCTATATGTAATATAGTTTGCTGTTGTAAAATTATGAGGCTCTATTAAAACTTAAAGACCTGCAAAATATTAATTAGCTAATAATATTAGACAGCAAAGTATAATTTTACCTTTTCTTTCACCCAGCCACAAGGTCTTAACTTATATCCACAGCGGCCTGTTGACCGACAGGCAATCAATCAATCTGAGTCAATTCAGCAGTCGATCACACTTTCGTGGCATGAAATATAATATACTATGTTTGTTATTAGACAACTCTGATAAGATTCGGCTCTTTTTTTTTACGAGTGGCTACAAAGAGCTTTTCTCCTAAACTGAATAAAGTAAGTCTCTAAAACAGAAAATAAATGCCAGGCTACATCTAATTTAGCTTACATGCTAATCCTGTTTATATTACCAGTATGCTGATATAGTACTGCTTATATCTGTATGTTTCTCCTCTCTCACAAGATAAGTAATGCTGGTTAATAGTGTATTTATAATGCCTGTCTCACTGGATTTACTGAAATATGAAGTAATTGCAAGAAAATTATCTTAAAATAACCCTTAATATATGTATTATTTTAATTTATATTAGAAGATATTAACACAATTTGAAGAATACAACAATCTAGATGCTATTAAAAGACATTAATATACTTTTAATAATGTTAAACAATGTAAAAAGAAGCATTTATGTTGAATAAAAAAGTGTATATTTGTATTCTTTCTTTGACACATTAAAATATGTTGCTAAGAAATAACTACATTTGATTTTAGTGGCAAGCAGAACAAAAAATTCGACTGGCCCAACTGTGCTATTATTAAAAATTCTTAGTGTTTAGCCATGTACAAGTATTAAATATTAAATATTAAAATGTCCTACATTTGACTTGATAAAATTTAGATATTGCTGTTTGCTGAGCCTTTGAATATCAATTGCTTTGATATACATGTTAGATTTCAGGGACAGTAATAGCAGTTTTATGTTGGTCTCTTTATCCTGATATGATATCTGTCTTTAACACAGGACTGAGATCTAATGATTCTGAGGAAACCAACAAATTTCCAAGAATCAGCTCAGCAGAGCGGCATGTAGAAACAGCTCTCCTGAAATCAGCATAACCTAGAGAGCTGGAATTCACATTGTGCCTGAGGAGAGAATTCTTGCCTTGAACAGGAATGACTCCACCTATCAACAACAGTAAGACATTTTGAGCAGACCTGACTGTGGAAGTCAGAGCTTACTAAAAGGAAGTGGTTTTCTGTGTGAACAATAACCCATAAAAACATCCTCATTCTCTTCAACTCACATTTTTGCTGTATGAAATGACATTACTTGACCTGGCAAATCTAGTTTTACAAGACTTAAAAAAATAAACACGGATAAGAGGTTTATTTTAAAGACTGTGGCAGTAGATGTTTGTTACAGTTGTTACAGGACAGATACTACCTATGTTTTATTGCCAGTTTGGCAGTATTTGTTAATACCCTCTGCCTTTTTCATGAATCTTCATAAATAAATACAGATTAAAAATATATATATTTAAAATAGACCACTTAAGCTGCCATGTTTGATGAGCAAGCTCTATGTGCTTTTATTTTGTTCTTTTTGTGGCATCTCAGATTATAATGCAATATTGCGAGTTAAACATTAGATGGCAGTACTGTTTCAGTAAAGCAGTTTGGGCAAGACAACTACCCTGTACTCAAATTGCCAATTAAATGCACCATGTCATTGTTTGACAGTATAGTTACTATGAAATGTAGTATTTTTTTATTTTATTGTATTTTTTACAGTGAATTAAATTTTTACTCGTAACGATCATTTTATTTTATTTTATTTTTAGTATTTTTTTATAGTGAACTTAATTTTTGCCCACATCTTTATAATTCTATTTATTTTTTGTAGTATTTTTACAGTGAATTACTTTTTTTTTATCCAAAACTTTATCATTTTTATTAAATTTTTTATTGTTGCTTTGAAATTTTTGATAGTTTGCTGATAGCTCATTGTGTTTTACCTCATATCCTACTACTAATATTCTTTTGGCCTTTCAAGAGTTCGAGACTGTTGCCCAGCTTAGTTTAGGAAAGCCATTTTTTTCACAATTGCTAGAAGCATGACAACATAATTGATCAGTTAGACAAGAATCAAACTAGGAAAACAAAAATCAGGATAAGTATTTGAGCTTAACATATTTATATATATATTTATATTTAAAAAACTTTAATGCATTACATTAATATAATGTAAATATTTTTGTGTATTATTAAATTTTTGTTTGTATTTATACAGTTTATACATAAAAATATGCACATATTATGAAACTTATGAAAAAATATATATCTTAAAAGTAGTGTAATATTATGGAATTGTATCTGTTTTCATTCATTAATTTTCCTGCGGCTTAATCCCTTTATTCATCAGGGGTCATCACAGCGGAATGAACCGCCTACTTATCCAGCCAATTTTTTTATGCAGCGGATGCCCTTCCAGCTTTAACCTATCACTGGGGAACACCCATACACTCTTACTTTCACTGATTAAGTTTATTTAATTATAGCGCATGTCTTTGGACTGTGGAGAAAACTGGAGCCTCTGGAAGAAACCCATTCTAACACAGGGAAAGTATGCAAACTCCACACAGAAATGTCAACTGACCCAGACAGGACTTGAATCAGCGACCTTCTTGATGTGAGGCAACAGTGCTAACCACTGAACCACCGTGTCACCCCATAAATAAGATTTATATTTTTTCTATGTACAATTACGTATTTATATACATTTGATATAATCGTCTATTTATGTACTACTTAGTACCACAAATTGTTGAGTTATATATATATATATTTTTTAATGTAATAATTATGTGTAATAAATGATAATACATTTCCCAGTGATGAGTTGCAGTTAGTGGGCGAGGCAGTGGCGCAGTAGGTAGTGCTGTTGCCTCACAGCAAGAAGGTTGCTAGGTTGCTGGTTCGAGTCTCGGCTCAGTTGGCGTTTCTGTGTGGAGTTTGCATTTTCTTCCTGCCTTCGTGTGGGTTTCCTCCGGGTGCTCCGGTTTCCCCCACAGTCTAAAGACATGCGGTACAGGTGAATTGAGTAGGCTAAATTGTCCGTAGTGTATGAGTGTGTGTGTGCAGATGTTTCACAGAGATGGGTTGCGGTTCATTCCACTGTGGCAACTCACGATTATAAAGGGACTAAGCCGAAAAGAAAATGAATGAATGATAATACAATATAAATTTTTGTTTGATAATAAATGAAACAATAAATGTGTATACAAATGTACCTGCATGTTTTAGTCCTATATTTAGGAATACAGGTATACAGTTTATTAATCAATAATTACACACGTGCATGCCTGATGCAAATCCTTATGTGTTTGAGTCTTCATATGTCCTTTGTCCTTTTTGGTAACGTGTTCAGTAATTATTTAACAAGTCTTTATTTTTGGATAGACCCTTAAATAATAGATTCAAATAATAGGTTACTCAGTGCTGTCAATGTGAAGACCTAAAATTAGTCTTCCTACATAATGAATTAGTCCCTGAGCAATTTTGGGGTACTGTGACTTGTCTAGATCTGACTTTGTCCTTTTCCAATCACAGACCATCGCTCATGCCCACACGCACACATACACATCTGTCCTTCTGTCACCAGAAAACCTGAGCTCTTGCTAATTGTAGTTCTGGCAGGAAGCCTTCACCATAATGGTCTGTCTGTACAGCAGGCTCCCGTTCAGAACTATGGCTAGATGAGCCGCCACTGCACCACAGAGCGGGACGCCTGCCAAAACGAACTCTGCAACCTCTTTGGTGTGCCCTTCGGGTCAGCTTACACAGCAGCGCGCCGTTCTGCTGAAATCCCTCAATTAATGCAGAGGAGGAGGAATGACTCAAGTGAAAAAAGCAGGTACACAAAATGGTGCTCGCATTTATTTGCTGTGTCAGAGCGGGGCAGTCCAATACAAGAGGGTTTACAAATCGGGATGTAATGTGAGAGTGTTTCAGGAGGAAGAGTGATGTTCATGTCCGTGTCATGTGTAATCTTTCATTTAGTCTCTGGGTTTTGGGTCGGGTGTTCACTTTTTGACTTTTCCCTGGGCTGCCACGGCCTCCATGGCTTTGCGCACTGTTTCCTCGTCTCCCAGGAACTGCATGGGTTTGATGGGCTTCAGGTCTTTGTCCAGCTCATAGACGATGGGGATGCCAGTGGGCAGATTCAGCTCCATGATTGCTGCATCTGACATGCCTGCGGACATAGATATGGTCACAAATACATTGAAAGTATTTTATTATACAGCGCTCAGCATAATTGAATACACCTCGTGTTTTGAAAATGAATATTTGTATCCATTTCTCAGTGAATATAGGCAATGCATTTTGGTGCGTTTAAACCAAACAGATTTCCTAAACAGATATATTTATTAAAATAATATTTTAGTCACAAAACATTTAAAAGATAATACTATTAAATTCAAAGAAAATATTGCAAAAACAAATTACAACCTACAAAATCTCAACTACATTTTTTCATTTGTTTCTTTTCTTGATTTTTCCTTTTTTTTTAAATTTGTATTTAATATTTTTCTATAACATATACATTATATACATATACATATACATATATATACATTTGGATTTACAGTTTTTGGACCATTATTGTAAGTTATTTTGTTAGATAAGCTCCAGATTTGGCTTCAGTACCGACTAATCTAATGTATATGCACAAATATAATATTGTATAGCCTCCTATTAAAAATATCAATCTACAAGAGAGATTTGTGTGGGGTGAAATAGTTATTACAAATACTTGTTTATTAAAATGTAACGACAATACATAATATTGGTCTGAGAAATGAATAGGGTATATGCCGAGCTAGTGTTGTTCTCATACTGATAAACCTCCGGTGACCTGTTATTCTGAGTTTTTTTCCATTTTATATGGTTCCTTTTACCGCATCGATGTTGTAATGTAATTAAAATACAATCAGTTAAATAGACTTTGGCATTCATTTAGTTGCTCAAAACGAGACGAAAAGCCTTTTACTTGCACTCGCGGCGTCAGAATCGGCAGGCTAGCGCAGAAGCTCAATTGAATATACTGGGGTAAAATAAATGCTCATATTTTAAAGACATGGCGGGGAAAATGTAATTTAATGCGGTGCTTCTTGCACAATCTGACACCCACTTCATATTGGATATCACTCAGCCAGTGGAGATCGCTGATTTTTAAAGAAAACAGACCTTAAATTTTGCAATTTTGCAATGGCATTCAGTTCACCGGAAGTGCTTAACCCAGGTTACTGGCAAATTAAAAGTTCTATTAGCATGCTTCGTCATACCCTATTGAACTAAAATACAAGTAATTTGTCATTTGAAAATACAAAATGTACAAGCAATCATTTAAAAAAAGTGCAATACAGTAGTTTTAGTCTTTTTGTTTGTTATTAAAACTACTGTACTAGGTATATTAGGCTGCTGTCAGTTTAGGATTGAACCAATGTAATGATCCATAACTGTTTATGCTTACTAGACATAAATGACTGCATTCAATACTATTCACTACATGGTACTGTGATTCTTTATTTAATTATGTATTTGGTTATTACAGAGTGACTATTTCCTTTTCTTTATCATACATGTTTCTTTATCACAGAAATATGTAAAAAAAAAAATTAAGCTGTTCTGTGCCACAGCATCTATTGTCGTATCATCTACATCTACTCTACTATATTTGAATGACCAAAAAAAAAAAGTAACTGGTAAATAAAAAAATACATAGTTATTTAGCTACTACAATGCATTAGGGCATGGTGGCACAGTAAGTAGCATGAATGCCTGACAGCAAGAAGGTCACTAGTTTGAGCCCCGGCTGGGTCAGTTTCTGTGTGTAATTTGCATGTTCTCTCCGTGTTCATGTGAGTTTCCTCCAGGTGCTTCAGTTTCCCCCACAAGTCCAAAGACATGCGCAATGGTTTTTTTGGGCTAACAACTCACCTCATAAAAATTTGATGTTACAAAACTCCAACATGGTGCAGCTAAATATTAACTTTGGTATGAATTGCCCTGTGAGTATGTAAGTAAGTACTACAATGCATTTGAAAATAGAAATGTTAAAATACCTAACACTAGCAACCTAGGTCACTCATCAGCTAGTAATAAAAAGCAGCAGTTTCAAACTCAGTTTCTGGAGGGCCGCAGCTCTGCACAGTTTAGTTCCAACCCTAATTAAACACACCTGATCAAACTAATTAAGTGCTTTAGGCTTGTTTGATACGTACATATAGGTGTGTTAAAGCAGGGCTGGAACTAAACTCTGCAGAGCTGCGGCCCCCCAGGAATTTAGCTTGGCACTCCTTCTCTAAAGCAACACAGCTGTTTTTTTCTATCCTATAATAGCATCAAGTGTCTAATGTGTGTATTTATACTACAAACTGTAAAGTTGGAAAAAATTAGACTGTCTAGAGGTTCATATAACTAGCTTAAGACAATTTGGGACCCATTTAGGAAATATATCCAAGAACATGTTTTATTGTGGATAGACTAAGTCCTTGTTCCAGAAAATGGATTCTTTTTATTTTCTAAGTTCAAAGTAGAGTGTATGTGATACAGATTGTACAATTGTAGTTTTTGTTAAGCCACATAGTTATTTACCTTTCATTGTATGCCCTTAAGTTGATACTATCTATACCAGGAGTGCCCGAACTTTTTCTTATGAAGGGCCAAAAACCAAACTTCATTGAGGCTAGTGGGCTGTAGGTAAATATGGTTGCCACGGGTATTTTATAATGTTTAGAAATTACTAGAAAACATTTATTTATATTAACTAATGCAGGTTTTTATTTACATTTATTAAGAAACTTATTACAATAAAATCAAAACAATTTCTTTTGCCTTGATTTTCTTGCCAGTTGTCTTTTGCATAATTCTCTGTTTGTTGAGTGACAGTATTTACATACTAAAAAATTTTATTTATTTATCAGATTTAATTTTTGTTTACTTTTTTGTAGCTCAGCAATAAAACAAACAAAAAAGCTACATCAAATTGGCAATCTCTGTTCTAAAGGCGTTCGTCCTAACCCTCTCCATCATACTCACTTCTCCTTTCAGATGGGATAGTGGGCCAAATCAAAGGTTACAATGGACCAACTTTGGCCCCCGGGCCTACATTGGGCATCTCTGATCTATACTTTTTGAAATATAATTGTTTGTTTGTCTTTTTTTTACTGTAATTTGCCATAAAATTATATAAAAAAACAAAAACAAATTACACCCAATTATGTTTAAATGACAAATTGACTCATAATTTGCATCTAATTCTTTACAAACAATTAATCAAATACTGCCCATCTCTGGTTGCAACCACTGGTGAATATTTTGACACATACATGGACTTTCTTGACCTTTCCTTGACCTCTGTGACCTTTCTTTGCACTAGTGCATCTCTCTAGCTGTTGAGAGAGAATGCAGAACCTTTTCTACTGAAAGGTTGTGCCCGTAACAGGAACCATTCCCTTCCCTCTCTTGTCTATGCATGAATGAGTGCTATAAATAGTCTTTGTGCCATCAGGGATCATTGTAGCCTGGTGGTCAGACACATTCTGTGTGTCTGAATGCTGCATGTCCTTGTGTCTTGACACGGTCGGCTTACTAGCAGTTCTGTTGTAATAGAGTCTCTGAATGGTCTTTTAACTTAATGTTTGGCAGGATGATACTCACTCTCTAAGTGTTTGACGATGCCACGCAGACTGTTTCCATGAGCTGCAATGATGACGTTTTTGCCAGCTTTGATCTCAGGTACAATAACCTCATTCCAGAAAGGCAGGGCACGAGCAATGGTGTCCTTCAAGCTCTCGCAGATGGGCAGCTCACCCTCTTTCAGACCCTTGTAGCGTCTTGACTGGTTAAGAGGGAAATGGGGTAACTTTAAACTTTTTGCAGTGATGTGAAAGCTGTCACAAACATCAGTGATGTATAAAGAAAGCTATGCAGAGAAGGTATTAATTTAATTGAAGATATTTAGTTTGAAATATTCTATGTGTATGTTTCAATTTATTACAACAACATATCAATTAAGTTAAAAAATCATGCAAATAAAAAAATAATAGTAAAAATGTAATTTTTTTTATTTTGTTAATATAATGTTATATTTAAATTTTTTACTAGTGCGTCAGTTTAATAATATATATTGTAAGTAATAAATTAAAATAAAGTTGACATGTTATATACAATATAATGTAAGTATATTTTGTTATATTAAATATATTATGCATATAAACATACAAAACATCCCATTTAATTATTAGATATATTAATTGTGTATATGTTTAACAAATTATAACAAAAAAGGTTTTCTCTTACCTCACTGATGATCTTGTGATATGGATGGTCCTTATCCATAGGTGGAGGAGGAATATCAAATGATCTGCGCCAGATCTTAACCTGCTCCTCTCCATGTTTGGCTGCTGTCTCAGCCTTGTTCAGACCAGTCAGACCACCATAGTGACGTTCATTCAGACGCCAGGTGCGCACAACGGGCACCCACATCTGGTCTGTGCCCTCCATGATGGTCCACAGAGTCTTGATGGCACGCTTCAAAACAGAGGTGTAGCAAACATCAAACTTCATTCCAGCGTCTTTGATGGCCTGAGCGCCGCGTTTCGCCTCCTCCAGGCCTTTCTCACTGAGATCTGCATCAAACCAGCCGCAGAAACGGTTTTCTTGGTTCCAAGAGCTCTCGCCATGGCGTACAATCACTAGACGATGAGCAGCAGCCATTATGAAAAGGATATTTGGGTTTCACTACAGTATTTGTCTGACAAAACCCACCAAACACAGCCCTCCTTGCTGTTGTGCACACACTCTGTGACAGACAGTGAGCCCTGCGTGCCTTTGCCAAGCTCTTTTTATAGCATTCTGGTATGTGGCCTGTCATGAATGTCATATCTCTGCTGCTTTTTAGCCAATCAGTGTTTTGCTTTCAGACTGACAGATGACTTTGCCTATTGCCTCTTGTGTCTAAGGGGAGGACCGGATTTCTATCTACTACTCGAAGGGCAGAGGTCGTTCAGGGATTCAAAATAGCAACATGACTTTTAAACTGAGAGGTGTGGAATAAAAGTGCAAAGATCAGAGTAAGCCTTAGATCCTAACGGCTAGCAAGAGCCTACGAGTGAACAGTGCAGCTCACACACACACACACACACACACACACACACACACACACACACACACACATATATATATATATATGTATAGAGAGAGAGAAAGACAGAGAGAATATAGAGGCCCCATAATGCACAGTATAGCAGGAGTTTGCTAACTTTTTTGCCTAAAGCAAACATATTTACTTAAAGTATCCAGTAAGAACTTTCTCTCTCTCTGTCTCTCTCTCTCTCTCTCTTTCACACACACACACACACACACACACACACACACACACACACACACACACACACACACACACACACACATATACATTAATATATATATGTGTGTGTGTGTGTGTGTGTGTGTGTGTGTGTAGCTCTGGAAAAAATTAAGAGATCCTGAAAAGTTATACATAGTTTTACATAGTTATACATAGTTTTTTCCCCTTTCTCTATTCTATGTTATTCTAAATATTTTTTTTAAATCATGTTTTCAGACTTTAAACATTGCAAACAAACTATTAAATAAAATGTAAAAATTACATACAACTAAAAAAACTATTAGTTTCTTTGGAATATTACAGTTATAAAAGCCTTTAAAAAGCACAATATTCACATCTTTGTTTCTGTGGCCCATATTGCATGAAGTACCTCTCATAACCAGCAGAGGTGATGGTGTGTTTCCACAGGTAAAGCACTGAAAATAGAGCTATAGCCATTCCTTACCTCTTTTCCAATCCCCCTCCCTCTTTGCACTCTTTTTCCAGCTTTCATCTCTGCATCTGCAGTGGAAGATGAATTTGCTATGTGCTTATATTTTAACTTCTGTGTTGCTTTAGAATTCAATTATTGTTTAAACAATGTGACAACTCAGTGCAAATCATCACTTGTTTATTTTTAGCTTCTTACACAAAGAATGACCTTGGTTGCAGTCGCTAAGCGTATACTTATAAAAATTTGCATTTTAATCACATTATTAGATCAAAAACCTTAACATTTCTACAGATATTTGTGTCATAGTCTGTCTTGCACACACAGCTGCACATCTCTCTCTCCCCCACACACTCTCTCTCTCTCTCTCTCTCTGCTATTGATACTGCATTGTCAGAGTTTAGAAAATCACTTGCGTCAGAGCTCCTTTCTGCCTATATAAGCTGCACTGACTGCAGTATGAGCAGCAGATCAGTGCTTGAAGGCTGATCGAGCTGACTGTGGTACCTAGGCACAGAGCAGCTTGTCCTTGGAGCCATGAGTGCCGTCGGGTTTGACCCTTATTTCTCGTCCTCTTACAAGCGCTGGTATGTGGAGAGCAGCCCTCGGGTCTCTCAGCGTGGCCGCTCTCGCACCACGTTCTCTGCCCACCCACCATCTCTCTCCTCTAGCCGCCTCCACTATGCCTCCCCCGGCCGGACGTCTAGCGGTCTGCTGCTAAGCAGCCCCGGTCGCTCCGTGGATATTGACATCAGCCATGCTGCCCAGGTAAGCTCTGAATTTCGGGCTGTGCGAACTCAGGAGAAGGCCCAACTGCAAGATTTAAATGACCGCTTTGCTGGTTATATCGAGCGAGTTCATGAACTAGAGCAGCAGAACCGTGCCCTACAGGCTGAGTTGCTCCTGCTGAGACAAAGGCATGTAGAACCGTCCCGCCTGAGAGGCCTGTATGAGCAGGAGATTCGTACCCTAAGAGCCGCTGTCGAGGAGGCCCGCATGGAGAGGCAGGCCGCTTTGAGCCACCGGGAGAGCATGGAAGATGCCTTGCGGAGCCTGCAAGCCAGCTATGAAGAGGAGGTTGTCGCCCGAGAGGACTCCGAGGGCAGACTTCTGGAATCCCGAAAGGAGGCCGACGATGGTGCTTTGGCTCAGGTGGAGCTGGAGAAGAAGGTGGATACCTTGCTGAATGAGCTGACATTCCTGAAGAAAGTCCATGAGGGTGAGATATCAGAGCTGCAGGCCCAAATTCAATATGGAGCTCAGATCGCTGTTGAAGCAGAGGCCGCCAAGCCTGATCTGTCCAGCGCCTTACGTGACATCAGAGCTCAATATGAGAAGTTGGCTGCTAAGAACATCCAGTCAGCTGAAGAATGGTTCAGAGGAAAGATGGGTCACCTGACGGAAAGTGTAGCCCATCACACTGACGCAGTAAGGAACTCCAAAGATGAAGCGGGAGAATATCGGCGTCAACTTCAAGCTTGTGTCCTTGAGATCGATGCCTGCAAGGGCCTGAATGAGTCCCTGGAGAAGCAGCTGAGGGAGGTGGAGGACAAGCAGAGTGCTGAGGTTGCAGCCATGCAGGTTAGTACTACTGCCAACTATTTTACCTATTAAATCCCCTCGAATCATCATTCTTACATCCATCCTTCTCCACAGGATACAATCAGTGACCTTGAGGATGAACTTCGAGCCACTAAGGGCGAAATGGCCAGATATCTTAAAGAGTATCAGGATCTTCTCAATGTCAAGATGGCCCTTGATATTGAAATAGCTGCTTATAGGTGAGATCACAAATATAACCACAGGCATTCAGATTTATGTTAGTGCTTCTAAGGCAAATCTTTCCCCCTTATTATTACAGGAAGTTGCTTGAGGGGGAGGAATCTCGCTTCAGTGTGGGAGTTGGAGGTTTGGTTGGTGCTTATTCTGTTGGACCGGTCTACTCCCGTCCCATGTTCTCCCTGTCCAGCATGAGCTCTGGCACCCCCTACCTGCTCAGCTCTCGTCTAGTCAGTTCATCCTTCTCAGCAGATGAGGCCATCACATCCAGTCAAGCTCAAGAAGCTGCTGCCAGTCCAACACAGGAAGAAGAAGAGGAGGAGGAGGAAGCAAAGGAAGAGGAAGAGGAAGAAAAGGAAGAAGAGGAAGCTGAAGAAAAAGAAGAAGAGGAAGAAAAGGAGGAAGAGGAAGAAAAGGACCAAGAAGAAGAAGAAACAAAGGAGGAAGAAGAAGGTAAGATTTGTATGCTACTGTAATTTGGTATGTGTTATTTGAAGTATAAACAAGAACTGCATCACTAATTGTTGTTTTTAACAGGTGCCGAAGAGGAAGCTGGAGCTGAAGAAGAAGAAGAAAAAGGAGATGAGGGGGAGACTCAAGAAAAGGAAGATGTTAAAGGGGAAGATGAGGAAGGAGGAGATGAAAAAGAGGGAGATGAGGAAGAGGGTGAGCAGAAAGAGGGAGAAGAGGAAGAAGAGGGAGAGAAAGCTGATGAGGAGGAAGTGGCCGCAGAGGAGGAAACTGAGGCTGAGAAAAGTGAAGAGAAAGCTGACACAAGTGCTGATCAAGCCAAAGAGGACACTGAAACAGACAAGGAAGACACAAAGGAAGACTCAAAGGAGGACACAAAGGCAGAAAAAGACAAGGTAGAGAAGGAAAAAGTTGAACCCAAAGCTGAAAAAGCCAAAGAGGAAGTAAAACCAGAACCAGCCAAGGAGAAAGCCAAGGAGAAACCCGAACCGGAGTCAAAGGATAAAGGCAAGGAAGAGCCAGAAAAACCCAAAGCAAAGGAAAAGGCTGAGCCAGAAAAGCCCAAGGGAAAAGATGAAGGTGAAAAAGCCAAGAGTGAGAAAAAGGAAAGTGTGAAACAGGAAAAGGGAAAAGAGGAAGCAGAGAAACCTAAAGCAAAGAAGTAATGAGGATCTATAACAGCACAAATATTAGTACCCGCTTCTTTAGTCTACCTTCAGTCTGTTACAAGCAGTGTCCCTTGACTTATGGTGCTCACAGTTAATTGCAATACAATGTTTGAAACTACAATCAACCTTATCTGCTTTTAAAACAATTGATGATTGTCTGATGCTGTTGAGATGCTGATCTACACACCCCAGTGAATGTATACTTGTGAAGTAGATTCTATTTTTGAATGAGGCATCAGTTCTGCAATAAGTGAATGTCAGCGCAATAAAAACAGGCTTCCTGATGACTGAAAACATGTGTTGATTCTTGTTTTCATTGTTTGTGGGTGTAATAATTGTGTTAATTCATTACAGAGACGTTCTTCAGATCTCAGATAATTAAACCAAGTTTTAAACTTGAAAATATAAAAGGTGCTTTGTAAAAAGACCAAATTAGCTGCAGAAAATCTCATGCAGGAAAATCAAATATCACCGAGGCAATAATTAAGGGCTCTAATATTTAAGACATAAACTAATTTTAATTAATAAATAATTTCTAAAGGATTTAATTATTCTAAATATACAAATAAATAAATAAATAAATAATTTATAATAATATAAAAAAAGGGCGAAGCAGTGGCGCAGTAGGTAGTGCTGTCGCGGCACCTCAGAGCAGAAAGGTCGCTGGTTCGAGCCTCAGCTCAGTTGGCGTTTCTGTGTGGAGTTTGCATGTTCTCCCTGCGTTCGCGTGGGTTTCCTCTGGGTGCTCCGGTTTCTCCCACAGTCCAAAGACATGCGGCACAGGTAAATTGGGTAGGCTAAATTGTCCATAGTGTATGAGTGTCTGTGAATGTGTGTGTGGATGTTTCCCAGAGATGGGTTGCGGCTGGAAGGGCATCTGCTGCGTAAAAATTTGCTGGATAAGTTGGCGGTTCATTCCAATGTTGCGACAAGAAAATGAATGAATGAATATAAAATAATTTCTCCCTGTTCATTTCATACCTTGTTAGAAGCTGCAGATGTACCTGAAGTTTCAGAGGTCCTTCAGAGTACTAAGATCATTTTATATAGCAAATCAAACCATCATTATCACCTGTAAATAAAGCATTTTCCTTTACCTTTCAGGCATTTCATTCCACTGTGGCAACCCCTGATTAACAAAGGTACCAAGCCAAAAAAGAAAATGAATGAATTTGATATTTTTTTCTTTTACATGTATTACAGTTTTTGCTTGAACACTTTAGACACATGCTTAGACCAAAGTACCAAAACACAATTGGCATGTTATTTCTGTATCTACAGTAGTGCATTTGTGTGTGTGTGTGTGTGTGTGTGTGTGTGTGTGTGTGTGTGTGTGTGTGTGTGTGTGTGTGTGTGTGTGTGTGTGTGTGTGTGTGTGTGTGTGTGTGTGAGACTGTGTGTGTGTGTGTGTTTTCTTTTCTATTTTAACCTTTCAGTACAATTTTTGGTATTGGTCACAGCACCTTTTGTATGAAAAAACATAAATACTGTAAGAGTCTCATTGAGCTTTACAGAATGCTAACTGATTAATTAAAAATAAAACAGTGCAAAAATGAAAGACTGCAGTGTTTTATATGAAGTACACTAGTTTGTTGCTGCAAATATGAAATATATTCATATGATGCAAGTTTGTATAATTTTGTCATCACAGTGATATTTTGGTTAGATGTTGATAGTAAAGTTTCAATTTGACATAGATGTGAATGTTTTTTTCCGAGTGTTCTGTCTTTTGGGTTTATGTTTAATGTTGTGACACAAAGAGCCAAAGTTAAGCATAAATTGCAATTCTATACTGCATACAGTGCATCACAAACTGCTGCAGTAATGAAGACTGCACAAATAGTTCACGGCAGTATTTTTAGAAGTTCCTGTAGCAAAATCAGGAAACTGTGCTCTGGGCTGCTATAAATAATTCCGTAAGGTTTTTTTTATAGATCGAAAAGACAAATGCACTTTGATGCAATTAATGAAATTTTATCGCTTTTTATTTTTCATTATATATCATATTTCATGGAACGATGGACCATTTACTAATGCGTTGAGCTGTCCATAATAAATGCTGCAGTAAAACCACATGTATTTGTGAGTAGGTATCATATATCTCTGATGGTGCACACACTGTCTGCAATGCAGCAACATTTTCTCATTAAAGTCTCGCACACAACTGCTGCTGTAATAACTGTCATATTATTGCACTTTGCACATACTTACACATGCTTCACTGAATAAAAGTACTTTCAGAACATTCAGAATGTTAGACAAATCTTTGGGTTGCTGATCTTGTCTAAAAATCTGATGTATTTTTATTGTATTATATTATTGGCGATTTTTAAGTTGCTATTAGTTGTTTTATGAAAAAAAAAAAATATATATTAATATTCAATATCAGAGTTACTGTACCCATCAAATATTGATTTCTTAAGTCTTCTGAAGTCAAAGACTGGCATTGTGTTGTCTACAAATGATAATAAACATGTCTGAAAACAAACTACTTTTTTATGCCAAAAATCATTTAAATGTATATTCATATACATTATATTTGACATTACATTTAATATTTTATGCTGTAACCGACAACATTTTCCCTTATTTTATATTTTATTTTTTTTTACTTTGAAGGGACATAATAGTGGAAAGTATAGACTGGAAACATGGCAGAGGCAGAGAGAAGGGAAGAACTGGACTTGAAGAGGACCTCAAGCTGGGAATCAAACTCAGGTTGATGTGAGTACCTCAGTGCTACATGTCAATGCACTTAACCATTAGGCTTTTGGTGCCAACCAACAATTTTATCTTAAATTGGGGAAAAAAATGTCATCAGTAGTTACCAAATATACTTAATAAAAATATGAATAAACATAACTGTAAATCCAGGAGAACTGAGAATACTGTCAAATTGTCTCTGTAAACACTTTAAATATAATAATTAAAATTTGATGTTCAATTTAACAACTGAAAAGACAATTTCATACACCATAAGTATACCAAATGAACAGACGACTAAATAAATGCAGTATTTTAATATGATGTTTATTGAGCAAATGCTGCTGAGAAATTCATTCAGATGAACAAAGACATGGGACTGCAAACGGTAGCACCTCATTAACGGTAAGTAGTTGAATTCAAGTCAATCCTATGCATACAAGAATGTATGTGCGCATTGACAGGTTCATTTTCAAATGCACTCATCAGGTAAACATAACTGACAAAGGTAAAAAGCATGTTTAAGGCTAAGAGTTTCTTAGTTGCTTTATGTACTGAGTGTATATGACCATGAGCTATTTTCACCATCATCTTCATCCACCCCACCCTCCCACTTTTTTTTCTTCTTTTTTTTTTTTTTTACATTTTTGGCTCAGTTGGTGTCCTCGCGCTAATATTTGTAAGGCTACTTCGTCAGAAGAACACGTCTCTCTACAACCCTCATTGCCATTATTCGAAGCAAATGTCATTCGCCACCATTCGATTGTATATTACTGTCATACATAGGTATTTTTCTATCCCAAAGAACAAGTAGCATGTTCCACCCCCCCAACATCCCAGAGCTGGCATGCAGATGCCACATTCAAGTGACCGCCCCCCCTCCCCCAAATATTGCAGTTTGAACGAAAGTGAAAGTGAATCCCCAGCGTCCCGGACCGCATATGCAGCAAAACCCATTTAAAGCTGTCACTCAACATGCATTTTTTTAGCTTGCCGCATCTTATGGCTTCTCTCTATGCTTGTTTTGTTTTGGTGTGGTTAATGCAAGTACATCTGTTGAGCTTTATGATTTCTTCATTATGTTAGTTTTGTGTTGATTGCTTGATATGCTTCCTCCCCCTGGGATTTATTCCTCTTCGCTCAGTTATAGGGGTTCGATCGGATCTAATCGGCTTCGGTTGCCTTCACTGCCTGCTTCTCCGCTGGTTTGGAGACTACCTTCTCCTGGACGGTCTCCTGCACTTCCTCCCCCTTCTCGGTGACGGTAACAGTTTTTGTGACTTGTTTGACTCCATCTTCTCCAGTGGTGATGGTCTCCACCGTCTTGGTGATCACCACCCTCTGGCTGCTTTCGTCTTTGGTTGGGCTTTCGTCAACTCCGTTGGAGATCACCTCCTTCTTATCAGACACTTTCTTGTCATCTTTCTTGCCCATGTCTCCGTTCACGGTTGCCTCTTTCTTTTTATCTTCAGGCTCCTTCTCTGTTTCGCTCTTCTTTGTGGCTTTCTCGTCTGCTGGTTTTGGGAAATCTTCTTTAGGTTCAGCCTTGGATGGTTCTGACTTCGGAGTCTCCTTCTTGGAAGGTTCAGCCTTGGGTTCCTCTTTCTTAGGACTCTCAGTTTTGGGAGGCTCACTTTTGGGAGGATCCTTTTTGGGAGCCTCGGTTTTAGGCGTCTCCTTTTTAGGGCTTTCGCTCTTTGGGCTCTCGCTTTTGGGAGACTCTGCTTTAGGAGACTCTGCTTTAGGAGACTCTGCTTTAGGAGACTCTGCTTTGGTTTCCGTCACAGTTGCTTTTTCTTTCTCGGATTTAGCCTCTTCCTTCTCCTCTTTTCCCTTCTTGTCTTCCTTGGCCGCTTCTGGTTCTGCTTTCTTAGGCTGCTCCTTTACTTCCACTTCTTTTTCATCGGTTGATCCTTTGTCGCTGCCTGCATCTCCTTCTTGATTCTCATCACCTTCTTCCTCTGCTTCTTCTTCTCCTCCACTGGCCTGCTTCTCCTCTGCCTTCTCGCTTTCAGGAGAGGCCTTTGCTTCAGGTGCCTTGCTTTCTTCTGCTTCCTCCTCTGCTTCCTCTTCTTTCTTCTCCTCCTCACCCTCCTCCTCCTCTCCTTTCTCTTCCTCCTCATCACCCTTTCCAGCTTCCTCCTCTTCTTCTTGTTCTTCGTCACCTCCCTCTTTCTCTCCCTCCTCTTCTTCCTCAGCAGGGGCTGCAGAGGCTACTTTGGCTTGGGTTGATGCCACCACCTCCTCTTCTTCTCCTTCACCCTCATCTTCTTTCTCTCCCTCCTCATCATCACCTCCTTCTTCTCCTTCCTCAGCCTCTCCCTCCTCTTCTCCTCCTTCCTCGTCTTCTTTGGCAGCTGACAACTCCTCTGCCATTTCAGCCAAAGCCTCATCCATCTCAGACTTCTCATCCTCCACCCTCGTCTCTTCAATGATCTCCTCTACGAACTTGTGTTGTACTTTAAGCTTGGGTGGCTCACTTTTCACCTTGGGGCCTTTGGTGACGGTCTGGCGGTATGGGAAAGTGCTAAAGTGGCTCTCCTCTCCTTCAAGAAGTTTTCTAAATGAAGACAATGAAAGGTCATAAAAGACTTAGGCTTAAATTGATCTTCAATTGTGTTTTAAAATGTGAAAAAACAGAGTTTTGAATAAATGCAATAAATAAATGAATATTTTTCATCTAATTTACATATTTGCATCGATTACAAATCAGAGAATTTATTTTATTATTATTAATAATGTTATGCAAAATGTATATATAAAATATATACATAGAATATAAGATTTTAAACATTTGCATTCTTAATCATATAAAATGACTATTATAATCACTATTTGATGTATAAAATTTTACATTAAATTAAATTACACAGAAATCAAGCTTTTTGCCTAATGTAGCATTATAATTTACATATTTGTAAATTGAATGGAAGATAACATCCTTATTTACATGTTTTTTTAACTAAAAGAATTTACTTTTCTAATATGAATCAAATTTTTATTAATATAAAATAAACATTGAGAGCAATAATACAAATACATAGTGTTAAAAATTCATTCATTCATTGTCTTTATTAATCAGCGTTCGCTATAGCAAAATGAACCGCCATTCATAATTATAAATAAATGTTAAATGTTACTTAATGTTTAAGTAATTATTACATATTAAATGTTTAAAACTATTTAATATAATATTAGGAATACACTAAAATACTAATTATTATTCATTATTATATTGATAATATATTATGGCATATTGATATGATTTTTTGACAAATAATAATATATTCGGAATAAATAAATATAACGGTTTTTAATTTTTCTGCATTTACTTTTTACTCTTATGCATATTATCTTACCTGTATGCAGCAATTTCTATATCTAATGCCATTTTGACATTCAGGAGGTCCTGGTATTCACGCAGATGCCGTGCCATCTCCCATTTCGTGCTCTTGAGTTCATTTTCCAGCTGGTGGATGGTTTCCTAATAAGTTAGACATAATGTTGTCATAGTTTAGTCAAACAAAACAGTTGCTGAAGACAGAATACTTCAAGATAATATTTCATGCATATACATATTCTCCAAGCATCTTTTTGTGATGCAGATATTTTTACAGCCAATAACTGAGTTACAGTTCACTGTATCACTAAGGCTTCAAGGGCACTCAGTAGGTGCATTGGATCAATGTGTATGAGGTGATTCCAGGACAGAGCCAATGAGCTAATCTTGCCTGTGCTCTGACTCAGCAAAGAGTGCATGAGGAGAGACTGCAATGTAGGAGTCTGTCTATCCTTAACCCTTTCTCACACCAGCCCACTGCACCTATGATGTAATCAAGCATCATATGCAAATCCTCTGCTAGGTGACCAGCCTGCTTAACTGCGGCTTGATTTGATTAATCTATAAACAGCTGCAATGCATTTTACAAGCCAAACTGATTTATGAGGCACAACCGCGATATTTAGAATAGTGGTCAAACAACGATTTGATCTTATTAACAATAGCTTGCACTATTTAGAACTTACAGAACACTTTTATAAAACACCACACACTTGTGGAGGATCAGCTCTTGTTGTTTAAATTCTAAAAAATGTGTAAAGTATGTGAGTAAGTGAGTAACTACCTGCAGGCTGGCAAGGTCATTGTTGTGTCGGTCTTCTATGTCGTTCAGCTGCCTCTCCAGAGACTCTTTGGTTCCTCGGACAGACTCCAGCTCCACGGTTTTGGACTGTAGCTGGCGGCGGTAGTCTGAGATCTCGTCCCGCGCGGATTTGATGGCGCTTTTGTTTTGCTCGGCGGCCTCGGTGAGTTTGCTGTAGCGGCACATAAACCAGTCTTCCACCTGCTGGAGGTTTTGCGTCGAATGGCCCTCCAGCTGGGAACGGATCTCGCGCAGCGCGTCGGTGATGTCCGCCTTCTGGTAGTCCCTCTTCTCCACGGTGATCTGCGACGCCTGCACCTGCGCCAGGAGGTCGCTGATCTCCTCTTGGTGGTTGTTGCGGATAAACGCGATCTCGTCCTGCAGGGACTGCACTTTCTTCTCCAACTCTGCTTTGACGAGTGCTGAGTCACCCATGTCCTTCTTCAGGGCACGGACGATCGCCTCCGTCTCTTCTCTGATGCGGGCTTCCTCGTCGAAGCGGTCCCGCAGGCGTTGGATGTCCTCTTCGATGTGGTCAGTGTCCAGCTGGATCTGCGCCTTCTCGTGGTGGGTCTGCTCCAGCATGGAGCGCAACTCCTGCAGCTCCTGGTCGTAAAGTTCGCCCAGCTGAGACTGCGACACCTGCTTCTGCCGCAGTGCCTGGATCTCCGCCTCGATCTGCTGGTTCTGCTGCTCCAGAAAGTGCACCTTGTCGATGTAGCCGGCAAATCGGTCGTTGAGCCCCTGAAGTTGCTCCTTCTCGTTGGAGCGCTTGTAGTCTCCGTTGATGATGGAATTCTGGGTGAAGTCGAGGCTGTCGGCGGAGCTCAGTACTGCCGAGCCGTAGGCTCGCGCAACCGGGACGTTAAAGCTCCTCTTGTATGAGGAAGAACTCGGGCTCGTCCGGGACCAGGTCTGGGAGCGGAACCCGCTGGAGGGGCTCGAATAGCTCGTCCTGGTGTCCATCACCCTCCGGTAGGGGCTTCCTATAGTATCTATCGGATAACTCATCCGGCCGAACTGACGGGGAGTGGAGGTGCAGATGAACAGAAGAGTGAGGTAAAGAAGTGTACAGGTGCGGTGTGTGTGGCTCTCTCAGCGCTGGATAGCCGCTCTACCTGCCTTTATATACTCGAGGCGCTGTTGCGAAGAAGCTCAGGCTTGTTTTGACTGGACCATTGATCCGTCGATGTGGGAGGGTCCTGCCTGCTACACTTATCTTTATCTGACTTTCAGCTTCCTGGTCACACATCACGAGTGCTTGGGTGGCTAATCAAGTGTGCGATATACAATTAATAACTAATACAATAATATTTTTGTGTAATATTAATCAATTACCATTTATTTAAGAGTTTTCCTCAGTAGACCCAATTACTGCTCATTGATGTAAGTAGTAGTTATGTTTAAATATGGGGTAGCCTAAATGATCTAGACGGTTTCATGCAGTAGTAAATGTGTTGACTAATCTAATGTGTTACCTCTAAAAAGTTTTTTTTTTTAACAAGAGACTAAAAGTTTATGCATCTATAGTATTTAAATGTTATACCTCTATATCTGTTTGCTATATATAGCATGCTCTGACTAAACATCTGCATTTATTAAGCTGTTTAATAATACATCATTTTAAGATGCTCCCTAACCAACCTCTACTCTTAAAATCGCTTTCGGGTATTTGTGTGCAACACTTCAAAGAACAGTCTATAACAAGCTGTACTAACAGATATGTTGGTTTGAATATAAATGGCCAAAGAATGCTCCTTTGTCTTGTTCATTGGAGATTTTATGGCTCGAGTTACAGTGGACGTGACATCATTAGTACTCTGGCCAAAGTCTGAGAATCTACTTTCAGCACCAAGGACAGCAGCCCTTCGCTCACACACTCAAGGGCATTTCACAGCTCTAGCTTCACTGTCGAATGACACGACTACTTCCTTTTACAAATTTGACATTTTCTAAAAATGAAACACTGAACAGGCATGTTTTTTAATATGCATTGCAGTGTGGGAAAATGTGTAGATTTGAAAAATGAAGGGAAAATTTTGCATGCATTTTGGAGTTTATAAAGGGTTAGTTCACTCCAAAATGAAAATGTACTCCCTGTTCATTGATCCTCAAGTGGTTACAAAAATGGACGAGTTTCTGTCTTTTGTTGAACTATAAAGATGATATTTTAAAGAATGTTAGAAACTAGTAACCATTGACATCCATTGTATCAAAGACAACCAGTAAGACTTTACTAAGGGGTGTTCATAATACTGTTATGACACCTTTATAATCATGGCATGACACATGTAACTTATTATAAACACGATCATCATGAGACTATTATAACTGTTTTGAATATTGGTCTTTTGGCATTAAAAAGTCTCAGTAAAATTGTCAATATTCTGTCAAATAATTTTATAATGCAGTATCAAAATGTAATGACAATTTAAAAACAAATTTAATTTGTACCAATGTAGGTCAAAAAACATATTGACACTGTTATAAAATTTATGACACAATTATAATATGATGTCTTGACAGTGGGGGAAAGAGTTATGAAAATTCATACTTAAGGAAAAGTATTATTACTTACCCAAAAATGTAGTGCAAGTAGAGTAAAAATATCTGTTTTAAATATTACTCAAAGTATGAGACCTTTTAAGAATACTCAAGAGAAGTAAGTAGTGAGTATTATGCTGTGAATGGTTGATGCATCAATTTGTGCATGTGTGTGTGAAAACGTAACATCCTGTAGTGCATTTAGTGATTTTATGTGGTCATTTTTGTGATTTCAATGCAGGCCATGTGACAATTTTGTTATAAGGTTGTTCTGTATAATGCATGTATAATGCAGTTTTCTTTGTGCGATTTGATTGGATGGCAATCACAAAACTGTTTATTGTACTTCTAGCACTCTACTCCTGCTTCTTCTCTACTAGCCAGTCACCATAGACAAGAAAAATGATAAAGTAGTGCCTACAGGTTGAAGGAAAATAGTGGACTAAAAGTTCTGATACTGCACTAAAATTGTACTTAAGTGAAAGTAAAAGTATCAGTTTTTAAAACTACTTAGTAAAGTACAATTCCTGAAAAAAAAACTACTCAATTACAGTAATTAGAGTATTTGTAATTTGTTGCTTCACACAACTGTGTCTTGATAATGTCAAGTTGTACTGACAAAGACACTGACAGGATTTGCCATCTCGGTAATGTCAACTTTGTCAAAAAGCTATCATAACAAAGAAATCTCAAGCAATGTCATCTTTGCGTTTAAAACTAAAAATAACTGAGTGAATGAAACTTAATGTCAATTGTCATATGCATGGATAACCGATCATTAACATTCATATCATGCTTATAAAGGTTACAGGACAGTCTAATGAACACCCCTTCAAGTAGTTTTTCCAAACAACTACTATGGAAGTCAATAATTAAGTGTTTCCAGCATATTTTAAAGATCTTATTTTGTGTTCAACAGAGGGGAGAAACCCAAATAACAGAAGGGTCAGTAAATAATGATAAAATTTTCATTTTGGGAAGAAGTGTTCCTTTTGTTTTGAACATTTAAAGTTGACATTGTTAAAAAGCTGTCATCTTTGTATCAGATTAAGTATAATGAGACAAATATCCTGGTAAACATGATGCACCTAGAACTTCCAAGAGCTAAATAGTCAAGTTAATGCATTATTTTAATGAGTATTTACTTCATCTAAAAGATTGTTATGCTGTATAGTGTATTTACACAAACTAAATTTATATTTATTTCATGTTTAATGTGTTCTCTACACAGTTACAGTAACATTTACATTTACTATAAAATTTTAATTTACAAAAGTGGTTTTATATAGAAAGAAAGCATTTCAAATGCAAGTAAGTTGTGAACTTTTTCATGAAATAATCTGAGAAAATCATGTCAAAAATTGGGTAAAAAATGTTCCATCATCATTCAGCATAGCTGACTGTACTCCTCGTTCTGACCTCTTCTTTTTAAAATAAATAAAAGAGAAGGTGATGATGCTGCATCTTGACTCAAAATGTCCTACACAGTGGTGCAGTGGTTAGCACAGTCACCTTACAACAAGGTTGCTGGTTTGAGCCTCAGCTGGGTCGGTTAGGGTTCCGTTGTGGAGTTTGCATGTTCTCCCTGTATTGCCGTGGATCCCTGGTTTCCAGGTTTGCTTTACAGTCCAAAAGCATGCACCATAGGTAAATTGAATTGAACTAAATTGGTCGTAGTGTATGAGTTTGTGAATGTGAGTGTGTATGGGTGTTTCCCAGTACTGGGTTGTGGCTGGAAGAGCATCCGCTGCGTAAAACATATGCTGAGAAGCGGTGGTTCATTCCGCTGTGGCGACCCATAATAAATCAGGGACTAAGCCGAAGGAAAATGAATGAAAGAATAATTAGTATTTAAATTGCACTATTATTCTTAAATGGAGCCTTCAAATGATTATTGCTCCTTTAGACTTACAGTGCTTTTGTTTAAAGTTAACAAATTATTTAAACCATGGTAAGATATTGTACACATTCTACATAGAGCATTAATAAAGAATAAAGTATTATTCGCTTAATGCTCAAAACCTCACTTTCATCTTCGCTCCAATAAAATCTAGATATATGCTTTTATTGCATTTCTTTCAAGTTGAAGGGATAGCTCACCCACAAAATTAGAATCCTGTCATTCACACATCCTCCATTTGTTCCAAACCTGTTTGAGTTTTTTTCTTCTGTTAAACTCAGAGGAAGATTTACTGAAGAAGATTGAGGAAAAAACAGCCGTTTTCTATGAAATCTACTGTAACTTGCTGGCAGCAGTTTGCCAATAACTTGCTGTAAACCAATTGCAGTAAAAATACTGTATTTACTTTAACACCATTTATCTTGCTGCATATGTATTTGCAGTATTTTATATACACATAGTAAATGTACAGTAATTTTCACAATGCAACTTAAAAATACAGTAGTATGCTGCATAACAGTCCTACATTAAAATACAGTTTATTTTACAGTTAAATAATTTGTAATTTACAAAAAAATATCGTTAACAGTATACTATAGATAACAGTGGTTGCTTTTTTCCCCCAACATTCTTCAGAGAATCTTGTTTTGTGTTCAACCGAACAAAGAAATTCATAAAACTGTCCCCTTTAATAATTGTCAGTACACCTTTCTTGGCAGACTGCAATTCTAACTTTGTCTTTTTGTGCAGGTTGATGAATTACGTCTAGGTTTTCAGACAAAGTGTTCATCATCAACTGGGTGGTGTTAGATAGTGCTGACTATTTCAAACAAATAACTGTCTATGCTTAAAAATCACTTGCCTTTCTGTCTTTATATGCCTTGCGTGGTGCAGCTAAAGGTTTTTGACAAATCTGCATATCCAACCTCTGCCTTTCCAATGAAACCTGAGAAAAATGACTGGGACATTTAAGAAATGCAAACATACCAAGTCATTATTATCAGTTTCTTTATTACTATACATTTGAGTAATGGGGCTGCATGGCGGTGCAGTGGGCAGCATGTTCGCCTCACAGGAAGAGGGTCGCTGGTTTGAGCCTCAACTGGGTCAGTTGGCGTTTCTGTGTGAAGTTTGCGTGTTCTCCCCGTGTTTGCATGGGTTTTCTATGAGTGCTCTGGTTTCCCCCACAAGTCCAAAGACATGCGCTATAGATGAATTGGGTGAGCTAAATTGTCCGTAGTGTATGTGTGTGAATGAGTGTGTATAGATGTTTGCCAGTGATGGGTTGCAGCTGGAAGGGTATCCGCTGCATAAAACATATGCTGGATAAGTTGGCGGTTCATTCCGGTGTGGCGACCCCAGATTATTAAAGGAATAAAGCTGAAAAGAAAATGAATGAATGAATTTCAGTTATGAAAACACAACTTGAGAGTGCACTCCAAAAATATTTAGGCCTAACTAATATAAGTTTTGTATACTGATTGCACATAAAATATCCATCCATTTGGAATACATAGTTTTAACATTACTAATCAACCAATCAACTTTATGTGATGGATATTTGTTAATTACGGTGGCATGGTGGCTCAGTGGTTAGCACTGTTGCCTCACAGCAAGATGATCACTGGTTCTAGTCCCGACCGCATGTTCTCCCTGTGTTTGTGTGGGTTTCCTCCAGTTTGTGTTGGAGTGATCCAGTTTCCCTCACAGTCCAAAGACGTGCTATAGGTGAATTGGGTAAAATAAATTGGCCGTAGTGAGTGCAAGAGTGTTTGGGTGTTTCTCAGTGCTGGGTTGTGGCTGGAATTTCGTAAAACATATGCTGGAGTAGTTGGTGGTTCATTCTGCTGTGGCAACCCCTGATCAATAAGGGATTAAGCCAATGGCAAATTAATGAATAAATATGTGTTAGTTAAACAAATGAAACGAATGAGAACAAGATTTATAATATCAATAAATTCAATGTGTTTAAAAGCTTCTTCTTAATTCTTCTTTTGTGTGGAACATGGAGCTTCATCAATGTTGCTCCTTAATAGTAAGTAAACCATTGGATCTGGCATTTTCTACAGCTATGTTCGTACCCTGTTAATATCTTTTAGCTGATCAAATCTAACAGTATTCAATTTTTACAGATTTAGATTGATTCTAAGGAATCTGACATTTTAGAAAACTGACAAAATAAATAAAATCTAAGAGTTACAAACACTTAACAATAAACTTCATCGTGAGTGTGTTGAGTTGCCATCTGATTGATCCAGACCTGCAGTTTTTATAGATAATTCAACTAAAGTGCTTCGATTGAGACTTTGCGTTGCTGAAAGTCACTCTGACCTTAAATCATCTGGCATTAGCTACTGCTAATTTCCCATCAACTCAGCACAGCTTAACAGCATCACCACTAATTCAAAATTATTCATCGCAATACTTCAATCTATTGAATCGAGAGAACGGTGAAATTGAGAGGACTAAAATGAGATATTTCCTATTTCATTACAGGCCTCTTTCTCTATCTGCTTTGTCATTGGATTTGCTGTGTCCGCTTTTAGCCTGCATGCAATCTTTCGAAGAAGAGTTCCTGAACTCATTGACCTTATGTCTCACATTGAAGACCATCCGTTTAAAAAATGTGCAAATCATCCCAGAGGAGCAGGGTGCCTGTCGCTCAAGGTGCTTTTGTGCTCATGCAGCGCAGTTTAAAATTCAATGCAGGCCACAGTTAATGCTGCAGAGAACGCCCTTACTGTACCAGCCCACTGTGATGCATTAGTGGAGATCCAGCCAGAATCTGCCTATATTACGGGCAGCGAGCTCCAAATCTGCATGACAGTGATAAGGCACGTACGCAGGAAAAAACTGCCCGTGATTTATTAATAAACAATGCTTTGGGGAGGTACAGAATATACGGTGCATTAGTGAAGGCAGATGCTCATGTGAGTGAATTTCTGCCTACAGCAGGAATGTAGACATAAGATAAGGGCTTTAAAAGTAAGCTTTGTATATGTAAACCTTTTTTGTAATATGACTGTTTGTGAATGGAGTTACTGGCTCTCAAAAGTAAGAGCTGATTCTGAACTGCCCATAATGACTTTTAGTTTGTAACGATTTTGCGTTCGGAACAGTTTTACACAACCCAGGCTCATTCTGATTACATACCCCTATATATATTTCTAGAGAGCGCCAAATACGTCCCAGGAGCTATGATTTTTTTTTTTTTAAGTTTTTGTTTTTGTGAATCCACCAGAGGTTGCTGTGTACACTTTTTTTAGATCTCAAATTTCTGCCGTTCACTCATGCTGTTCCCGTGTAAATCTATCAGAGGCCACTTTCGACTGACTGTCTGACTGACTGACCACTGATTGACCTGCCCACCTCCTCCATAAACCCGACCGCAGTATTTCCAAAAGCAATCCAAAAAAGAAAAGCCCCTACGGCAGCCTGACTTTTACCACATTTTCAGATTTTACCACAATCTCACCCTGTTATTTACTTGTTTATTTTATTTTTTGGCTTTAGTTTTGCCTATATTCTAGAACCGTTCTTCGCCGGACTCAAACCCCAATGTTGCGGTCAACTCCCCTCTGCATCTCAAGTCCGCCCACGTACGTGTCACACTACCGAACAAACTGGTAACAGTGGAAAAGCTGTCCACATGGAGGAAAGCAGGCAAATGTGGTTGTTGCTAGATCAGATACGGTTGAGGACAGAAGGTAACAAGAATTCTTTAGATTATTTATTAAATTCCCCATTTATTGTATTTTATTAACGTCTACCCCTGCCCCAACCCTCACCCAACCGTCACAGTAATGTAAAAACAGTAGTACTAAATATTATTTGTTATTTATTAACTTACCCAATAAATTGTATTTTTTAATGTCTATTCCCAATCCCAAACCCAATCGCCACAGTACTGTAAAAATATTAATTATTGTTGTAGAGTTTGTTTTAAAAGGATGCTTTATTAATGAGCGTATTCTCAACTGAATCCTATCTAGACTTTACAGTGTAATGTTTGTTACAGTAGAGTTTTTGGCAAATGTGTTTTTTATCTCCCATTATTCGCATTAACCCTTTTTTTGATTCGGTCCAAAATCACCTAAAATAAGCGTAAAAACTTTTTTTTGCAAACGAATGGATTTTATTTGAAATTTGCTGTTTTCTCATGCGATGCATTATGCACATGAGCACAGAGAGTGATGGAAACCTCGCAGATGTCTACTTTGACTTTTTTTAAACTTTAACTTCTAATTTGGTTCATGCTTGGTTTTGGTTGATGAAGTTGTTTCATCTAGTCGACATGTTGGGAAGACACTTTTTTTTTCTGGCCTAAAAAAGCAAATACATTTTGCACTTTTAAAGGATGAAGGTTTTGTCTCTAACTGAAGCTGATGCAATTGTTGAAATAGCTGATGAAAAGCTGATGAAAGAGTTGAAATTCAAATATGGTAATGGTCATTTTGTTTCTGACACAGTGAACCAATCACAACAGACAGGGTTATCTAACCAATCAAAGTTGCACTTTTGCACTTTTTTGTGTTGTCAATATGATTATGTTTATATAGTTCCTACTGGTGTGTGTTGTGTGCAATGTTTGAATGTTTATAACCACCTTCGGGAAAAGTGAGGGTTGCGAGTCACTGCAATTGTTATTTTGGGGGTTGCAGGCTAAAACGTTTGGGAACCCCTGGTTTAAGTGACTGAAACCACTTCAGATATAGTAGAAAAAGAGACGATGCAACAACTTTTTTTTTTTTTAGCTTTAATGGATATAAATTTAATCAGTAATCATTAAAATAGTTTAATTGAAGCATTTTTACTGTCATAATGGATTTAAAGTGAATGATTTTCACATCTGAGTCCATTTGGAGTTGTTGCTTGATTAAACAGCAACAACTTAATATTTTTTAACCAAAACCATGCTATGTTCAACAATCAATGTTTAAAAAAAATCATGTTAAAGGTTTAAATCATGTTAATTTTAAATTGATCAACTTCGCTGAAGGAAAAAAAATATTAATTCATTCATAAAATGTGAGAATTACCTAGATTAAGCCAATGCAAAAATCTAATATTATTTTCTTTTAATTTCCTAAAGAATAATTGCTCACAGTCCACAAGCCTACACATACACACGTTATTAATATGTTTTTAGATGTAATAATATATTTTTTAATAAGTGAACATTAATTTATTTCTTTTCGGCTTAATCCGGGGTCGCCACAGCGTAATGAACCGCCAACTTATCCAGCAAAAGTATGTGTAAAAACATATGCTGGATAAGTTGGCAAATCATTTCGCTGTGGCGACACCTGATTTCAGTAATCAACAAAATCTGCCCAAAAAGAGTGATATGGGTCAAAATAGTAAATAACTTCACAAATACTTAGAAAAAAAATGGTAAAAACAAAATGCAACAATATTATAATTATATATATATAATATGTAATATATTTGATCTTTTAAAAAATTTTTATAAACTCTAAATATATTAAAGTTCAACATTCAACAAAACAAAAAAATGTGGGTCGCAAAAAAATTGCAAGATAAACTCTGGCACAAACATAGAATGGCGGTGCATGAAATAGAGTCAAAGCTGATTGAAATCTCTGGAAGACAGTATGTTGTTAAATCAGCCCTGAAGGAATTATTTTGCTCGACTCCCTGTCCTGAAGAGAGAGCGCATGACTCAGCATTAATCTGGAGACAATGTGTAAGAGAAGCGCTGAAAGCTTTTGGAAACACATTCATCTGCGTAATTCATGACTCATTCAATGTCCCAGCAAACATCAACTGAAACTATTTCCATTTCTCGCCCTCCAAATGTGTGTTTTTTTACTTCTATTTCTGCCGGCCATGTTTTATTCATACGCGTTAGAGAACGGGTTAATGTGTGTGTTGGCACATAATATGTGTGTGTAAGTGATAGAGAGACCCCTGCTGGTCTGTTTTAGCTGTGATTTATTACTGTATGTTCTCATTAGTCCCTGGAGGTGCTTAGCAGAGTCAGCATATCGATGTGAAAGCAGAACCGCATCATACGAGCCTTTACCAGACACACTCATTACACACACTTACTACATGTGGATATGCAATCAATGCAGAGGGAAAAGTGCTTGGACAACATGTCGGCTAATATTCTGCAGGAGAAAAAGTGCAGTAGATGTTATAGGGTCTGAAGTAATATTTTGTAAATCGGCGTGGCTGAAAATATAAAGTTTAAAAGATTTCTTTAAGAATATTTTAAATATGTATTACGTTTAATGATAAGTGACACTGCAGACTGTTGTACTGTTACAAAAGAATTGTTACAAATTAACACACGTATTTGTATTATGTTTGAAGGATGATATGATGCTGGAGGACAGAGTAGCTTATATAGCGATGCAGAAAATTTTGTCATACACTATCTGACAAAAGTCTTGTAGTTGATCCTAGTTGTAAGAGCAACAAATAATAACCTAACTTCTAGTTGATCATTTGAAAAAGAGACAGAAGGTAGATTTTTCAGATGAATTATCTGTTGAACTGCATTCCAAGCATCCCAAATGCTGCAGAAGACCTATTGGAACCTGCATGGGCCCAAGACTCTCAGAAATCAGTAAAGTTTGGGGAAGGAAAAGTCATAGTTTGGGGTTACATTCAGTATGAGGTATGCAGGAGATCTGCAGAGTGGATGGCAACATCAACAGCCTGAGGAGTCAAGACATTTGTGCTGCCCATTACATTACAAACCACAGAAAAGGGCAAATCCTTCAGCAGGATAGCGCTCCTTCTCACACAGTACTTCAGCCTCCACATCAAAGTTCCTGCTAGCAAAGAAGGTCTAGGTGCTCCAGGATTGGCCTGCCCAGTCCCCAAAAATGAACAGTATTGAGCATGTCTGGGGTAAGATGAAGGAGAAGGCACTGAAGATGAATCCAAAGATTCTTGATGAACTTGGGAGTCCTGCATTCTTTGCCATTCCAGATGACTTTATTAATAAGTTATTGGTGTCACTGCAGAGATGTATGGATGCAGTCCTCCAAACTCATGGGAGTCATAGACAATATTAATTCTTTTTCCACTGTACCATGACTTTATATTCTATACTGTACATTATTTCTGTTAAGTGACAAGACTTTTGTCTAAGCAAAGTCAGACCTTACTGTCCTAATTAAATAATTAAAAATCAAGGCATGATCATAATTTATATTGGTAAAATAAGCATAATCTAGAGGCGTTTGCCTTTCATATAAACCACTTCTGATACCAAATGATCAGCTAGAAGTAATTATTTGTTGTTCCTAAAACTTAGATAGGCGACAAGACTTTTGTTAGGTAATGTATATGTCATCAAAGGAATAATAATAATAATGACTGAGCAGAAGATAATTTGATTGATACTAAACTGAATTTTTATGGTGGTGGTCTGTTTAACTGATTGTTTAATAAATTGATTGATTGATTCATTCATATATTTATTCATTGACAATATAATAATATATACATATAACCATATATGATAGAGATTTAAAGAAACAGATGTCCAACGTTTGCAATTATATAATTAACATTTTTGCCATTCGTTCTTTGGTTCATTCCTCATCTATTTATTATTTCTTTTCTATTGAAAATAAATACATAATTGAAAAAATACAAAACAACAGTTCAGGTGGTTCATTCCGCTGTGGTGACCCCTGCTAAATCAGGGACTAAGTGAAAGAATTAATAAACAATAGTTCAGATATGAGCAAGGCTGTGATTCCTTAAAAGCTAATAAAATAATTAATTTGATTTGTTTAATCTAATGTTTGTTTGTCTGATTATAGATTATGGATGGTACATAAAAAATGTAATCTCTAAAAACTGTTTATCAAAAGTTTATCAGTCCATTTGTTTTATTGGACTTTATTTCTACTAAGGGTCCACAGCTTAATGGTACGCTTAATGGTTTGTGACAGGCCAGTAGTTGGTGATGACACTATGTGAATTGTAAAAGACCCAGGCACATTTTGTCTCACTCATTAGCAGAGTAAAGTTGGGCTCAGACTGTGATTTTGGCCACGATTTGATCGCCTGAGACAAATGTTGAAAATCATTTAAAAAAAAATTCTTTAATCCTGTAGAATCTGCCATCTTTGTTAGCTATGTTTGCTAGTATGTTCACAAAGAGCCGAATATTGTCTCTTAAAATTAAATCCTTTCCCTGATATAAACTCTGGCTATCAGAAGATCACTTTTCTGTACACTCTCAGAAATAAAGGTTCAAGAGCTGTCGCTGGGGTGGTACCTTTTCAAAAGATACACATTTATACTTAAAGGATCCATATTGGTACTTCAAAAGCATACCTACAAATTTTAAGAGGTACGCTTTTGTGCTTTTTAGGTACTAATATGTACCCTTGAGGTATTAATATCAACCCTTTAGTTACAAAAGTGTACCCTTTGAAAAGGTACCACCCCAGTTACAGATCTCGTACCTTTATTTCTGAGAGTGTATGTGACTTTAACCATCATCAGCAAGAACCAAAATTAGCACAAATGTTGACAATGAGCAAATCACCTGCAAACCTCCACAGGAAAAATGCTGAAATGGGTCATATAGACCGTATGTAACTATCATGCATATAGAAAGCTTCACGCAATGTGGTCACTGTTAAAAAGTGTAAGAAGTTATATTCTAATGTTAAGTCTAATGTGCTGTATGGCTTTTATTGACTTTCGTTTTATTTTAAATTGATTACTTGATGAATCTCTGGATGAATATTCTTGCGTGTGTCTGATTTGACATCTTGTTTGTTGTAGAGTCTAACATTGTGGCAACTGAGATCTTACACTGTGACATGAGGATCATGTCTGAACAGTCTGGTAAGCTAGCAGACTATTATAGGGATAGTTCTTTCTAAACTAGAAATTCTGTAACCATTTATCCTTCACATGGCACAAAACTGGAAACTATGGTCTTCTATAATATTCCACCCAGACTCATTCTGATTACGTACCCCTTTATAGATTTCTGGAGATCGTAATATATGAGAAGCAATCCAGAAAATGAAAAGCCCCCGTGGCAGTCTGATTTTTACCACGTTTTGAGATTTTGCCAAATTCTCACCATGTTATTTACTTGTTTATTTTATTTTTTGCCTTTTGTTTTGTCTTACCTGCTTTCTGGAATCGTTCTTTGACAGACTCAAATCTCATTGTCACAGTCAACTCCACTCTGTGTCTCAAATCCTCTGAAGTACGTGATAAGACACTGGAAAAACTGGTAACAGCGGGAAAACCATCCACACGGAAGTAAGTGGTCAACTGCTGAGCGCAAAAAGGCGCAGCGTCATACCGCGCCATATAGTTCATTTTAAAGATGAAATGCAGCCATACATACCTCTGGCTACATAATTTGCGATATCCCAAAATGTATATAGGGCTGCGTTTTCAGACTGAGCCTATGTTGACAGTATTTGTTTTTTCTACTATGGATGTCATTGATTACAGTTTTCCAGCTGTAAAATGTTTTCTTACTTCAGTGGGGTAAAAACAGTGAATATATTTTTAATTTTGGTGAACTGTCCCTTTAAAAGTCCCACAGTTTTAGTCAGGCTTAAGAAACCCTCTAAGACCTCCAAATAATGAAAAAAATAAAGAGTTTGACAGTCTGGTCCTTGCATGGCTCTAGAGGATGTGGAGTATAAGGCACGACTCATATTACAAAGCCCACTTTTATTGCACTTTGTTGAGTGACGATCTGTCATTGAATGGAAAAGTCTGATATAGAGAAAAAAAAACAGATTTTAGCAACATGAGGTTGAATCAACGATGACAGTTTTAATTTACAGGCAAACTGCTCCTTTAAACTAAGCAAATAAGGGTGTCATTATTCTGATGGCATTATTAACAGACAAATTCTAAACCATCAGCTCAATTTTCTCTCTTTCTCACTCAATCTATCCTACACGTGGGCATCGCAAAGGCAAACAGAGCTGTTAGATCAGAAAGCTTGCTTAAACGTCTCAGGAGAGGCTTTTTATTGGGCTAAAATGATGACAGGAGAAACTGTGTTCGTTTAGCTCACCCTCAGGAGCGTGAATGACTATTTGCAGTTTTCCTCGGGTGTTATTGAACGTACTCTCTGACCTAACGCCTGCAAGGGATGAGTAGCTCAAATCCACTATCTCTGCAGAGTAATGCAGGACTCCAAACATCAGTGAAGAGGAGAAAAATACTGATTCCTTCAGTCTTGAGATGATTTTACGATGTTTTTAATAGATACAGTGGGTAAGGAAAGTATTTAGACCCCCTTACATTTTGAACTCTTTGTTGTGTGGCAGCCATTTGCTAAATCATTTAAGTTATTTTTTCCTCATTAATGTACACACAGAACCATATATTGCCAAAAAAAAAAAAAAAAAACAGTTGTTGACATTTTTGCAGATTTATTAAAAAAGAAAAACTGAAATATCTTATGGTCCTACAGTACGTATTTAGACCCTTTGTTGTGACACTCATATATCAGAAAGCAGGTAAGACAAAAACAGAAGCCAAAAAAATTAAATAAACAAGTAAATAACAATTTTAAATAAAATCTGAAAACATGGTAAAAATCCGACGAGTGCTTTCCTTTTTCTAGATTGCTTTTGAAAATTGTTGATTGGGTTTAGGTAAGGAGGAGGGTCAGTCGATCAGTCAGTCAGTCAGTCATTTAGTCAGTCAAACAGTCAGTTGACAGCGCCCTTTGGTGTGTTTACGCGAGAACAGCAGGCACGAATGGCACTCGAGAGAGAAATTTGAGATCTTAAAAAGCGTACACAACGGCCTCTGGTGGATTCGCGGAAACAAAAACTGCAAAAAAAAACAAACATACCTCCTAATGCTGTGTTTACACCAGACAAATGCAAACAAGACATTGTTAGTTACGACAACTTAACATAAACAAATACATCACAGCTCGTCTTTATTTTGTCATGACAACATGACAAAATAACTTAGCAAAAACAACATAACTTGTCATAAATCTGTCATAAACGTGATTGTCATGAGTTCATTATACTGTGTCATGAATAATTTTCTGATCACGTGTTTGGTGGAAACTATTATATTAAATATGAGTGTAATAAATATTTAATGGCATTTTAATGACAGATTCAGTTTGTATCACTGTTGTTGAAGTTGGTAAAAAAATAATGACATATATTTAGAATGGCTTTATGACATATACAGCTTTATTTATAAAATGTTTTGTTGTCTTGGTAATGTCAATGGTAATGGTTGTCTTTGCTTTTAAAATGACATAACTGAGCAAATCACAACTTATGACAGTTGTTATAAGCATACATACATTCTCCTTTACATTCATATGAAGCTTTCATGACTTCTTATGAACACCCCTTCCAGTAAAGAGTTTACCTAAATGTTTCAAATTTCATAGGAATTTTCAGCTAGGATTACTCCAGTCTTCAGTGTCATATTTGTTTCTCTTATTCACATCATATTACTTTAGTACTTTTTTAGCTATCAAATGAGAGAGTTAGAGATTGGTTGTGATTGTTCTAGGGTTGCTAGATCTTACAGAGACAAGCGCAGGCATGATTCTCTAAGCTGAGTCACATCTCCCTTATGAGCCCACATCAGGTTGGAGGACGTGATGTGATGATGTCATCCAGAAACCGTGTGTGTGTATGTGTGTGTGTGTGTGTGTGTGTGCGTGTGTGGATTGGTAAGGGAGGGGTTGCCCAGCATACGCAGTTTATCTGCAATGCATCAGCAGCTTCATCATGCATTTCCCTACTCCCCTTCCTCTTTTTCTAATAATCATACTTCACATATTGATAATGAAAAATAGCAGTTAATGTCTCTGTCAAATCTGCTGCAACTAATGCATCAAATCTAAACGAGTTTTTAATATGTTATTTTTGACCCAAAGTTAGCCCTATGGGTGGAGCCCTCCATCATGTGATCATCCTCTGACCAATCCAAACTTGAGTCCTTCATCAGGTGAGAGGATTTCGCTGATGTCTGTGTCAACAAATTGTGTCTCTCAGGGGACAGAAAGGAGTCCGTTTACCCTTCATAGATTAGATTAGCCAACAAAAGATGACTTTCAGCAAAAAAAAAAAAAATACCAAGAAACATGCATGCACACACACTTTCATGCACCAGCAGGCTCGTGCTCATGGGTCTATCTTATCCTTGCGATTTATGTGCAACGGTCTAAATCATGTTTATGATTGCATCTAGTTTTTATTGCTTCTCTAAACATGACTGCGGTTTATGTGGCTAAACACATGCCTACTGATCAGTCATCGTGTCATAGGACTGTGGAAGGCCTGACTTTATCCAGCAGACTAAAACAAATGACAGCAATAAAGCAATGATAAATGAGAGGGAGAATGTGCTTCTCTGAGACGTCGAGGCTGGTAATCACATTCTGCCACATGCTGCCATTGCTGGGCTTGAGAGTAGTTATTCCTATTGGGACTATGTGTTCTTTTGGGTGTTTTATTACGCAGAAGTAGTACTTAGTTGTCCAGATCTAAAAGATAGATTTGTTGAGATATTTGCATGGTATTTTTGTTTTTTAAGGTGGCATTTATATGAGACCATTGTAACAAAAAATCATGTGTTTTGACCATTTATAAGCAGCAGCAGCATTAAGGGAGGGCGGCATGGTGGCTTAGTTATTAGCACTGCCGCCTTACAGCAAGAAGGTCACTGGTTCAAGTCCTGGTTGGACCAGTTGTCATTTCTGTGTGGAGTTTGCATGTTCTCCCCATTTTCATGTGGGTTTCCTCCAAGTGCTTGGCTTTCCCTCTAAGTCTAAAGACGTATAAGTGAATTGGATGAACTAAATTGGCCGTATGAGTGTGTTTGAAGGTGAGAGTTACTTGTACGGGGTTGTGGCTGGAAGGGCATCCGCCATGTAAAACATATGCTAAAATAGTTGGTGGTTCATTCCGCTGTGGTGATAAATAAATGAATGAATGAACATGTATACTTTTGAAAGCAGGGATCTGAAAACAGTCACACTTCTTCTCTAACATCTCATCTCTAAATTTGTAATGCACATTATTACTAATCTTCAATGTCACATTATCTGTCAGAAATTAATCTAAAATTCAGATTTAAATTCTGAGTGCTAAAACTTTTCTCCTTATTATTGATTATGTCTAGAATATCAAAATTTACTATATGCGGTAGATCCCTTATCATATCTAGTGCCTAAATTCTGGAACAGCAAACTTCGCACAGTTCAAGAAGCAGAGACATACACTTTCAGTTTAAATCTAGACTAAAGACGAATCTCTTTGCAATAGCATTCACATAAAACAAAAACACATAACTTTGAAATCCAACTCCTCTAAAGGATTGTTAGGCTCCATTAATCAGGCCAACTAGAGATGGCAACACTTCCAAAAAAGACACTGGCATCTACACTCAAGTTAGTTTGTTAGTCTCATCTCAAAGTTTACATAATCTTGGATCTGGCTTATATCCAGAGCAGATGGTTGTCAAGATCATTGATGAGTCAAGAGTGCAAGACAATTTCTGCAAAGACAAAAGTCTTAATGAGACATCAGTTTTAAAAATACAGTGTTTCAATGTCCATTTAAAAATAACATTAGTAAAATTACAAATAAATATACTTAAACTAATCAAAGGATATTTGCATATAATAAAATAAAAATGTTGTTTATGCTATTTATAATAGAGCCACAAAATCTGCCATTTTTACCACTAGAAGGTAAGCTTACATGTCAATTTTAAAGGGCACCTATGGTGAAAAATCTACTTTTCAAGCTGTTTGGACAGACATGTGAGTAAGTATAGTGTATAGACCGTCATATTGGGGTGATATAAACACACACAGTCCTTTTTTTTTCAATTTAACAACATAAAAACTGTGGACCAATTGGAGCGGTTTTCAGACCGACCGCAACTTTACGTAGGACAGCGGTCCGCCTGCCCACCAATATTGATTGACATCCATGCGTCACTATCATATCCTCAGTTTTTTGTTGCATGTCCGCCATTTTCAGCGTGTGAGTCAAAGCGATATCACTAAAGGACGATTCGGGAAACTTCATGTTTCTGCCGCGTCACTGAGAGTGTCCGGTGTGCCGTGCTGCGGGGCATTCTGTGCCTCAGTCAAAGTTAATTCAGTGTTTGTGGTTATTAGTCTCGGTGTACAAGCTCGGCACTTTTACACCAAGACTATACAAAGACAGAAATGGTTTTGTAATCTCTGCTTGGTCTGTGTCCTAGTCGTACTACTGAATGCTCATACTAGCTTAGCTTAGCTTAGCCTATCTCTCTCTGTCTGTCAGCCTGTCTGTTGCAAACAGAGCGTGGGAGCTGTTGGCTTCGCCCCCTTGTTACGTTGTGCGGGAAGCTGAAACTGTAAAGCAACACGCCCCTAAAACAGCAAACTGTGTAAACGCCCCCAACATGACACTTTTGAACACATTATAATAAAAACATCTGAACTGGGATTTGAACTGAACCTAAACTGGCACACTCAGAAGAACCATAATATTAATATTAAATCATGAAAAAAGGGGTAAACTATATGTGCCCTTTATTATTAATTATCATGTTCAGTTTTTAAGTAAAATCAAATAAATAGCATAGCTGTTGAGGTTCCAGTATTGATTCAATAACCTATCAGTTCAAATTAATCTATGCCATAAAATGGCAAAAAAGAACTAAACATGTTTCTCATGTTCACTGTACTGTTCGACTTTGGTTCATTCTGAAAACATAGCCCTATATACATTTCTGGAGCCAGAAGTACATATAGCTGCATTTCCTCTTTAAAATGAATGCTACGGGGCGATATGACGTTCCTTTTTGCGCTTACCAGCATGCCCGCTTACCTTCGCATGGACGGCTTTCCCACTGTTGTCAGTTTTTCCAGTTAGCCTGCCATGTACGTTGGCGGACTTGAGACCATGTTGAACATGACGACATGGTTTGAGCATGATGAAGAACGGTTTCAGAAAGCAGTTAAGAAAAAAACAGAAGCCAAAAAATAAAGTAAACAAGTAAATAACAAGGTGAGAATGTGGTAAAATCTGAAAATGTTGTAAAAATCAGGCGAGGTCTTTTCTTTTTTTGGATTGCTTTTTAAAACTGTCGGTTGGTTTTAGTAAAGGCATGGGTTGGTCAATCAGTGCTTTTGAAAACACTATTGGAGGGGTTTAGGGAAGAAGGAGGGTGGTGAAACAGCAGGTGAATTTGAGATCTGAAAAAGCATACACAGCAGCTTCTTGTGGATTCATAAAAAGAAAGACTACAAAAAATGTACCTCCTGGGACACATTTGGTGATCTCCAGAAATGTATATATCAGTACGTTTTCAGGATGAACCTGGGTTGGTACTGTTACTTTTCAATGTAACTGCAATATGAGGCCCTGTTTTTATTTATTTTGCATCAAATAACCCCAAAAATAGAGCAACTTGAAAAAGTTCAAAGATATGAAGTATACTTGCCCTGCATGTCAGAGCTGATATATTTGGCAGGGACCCAACTCTCGGTCATAGCTTGTAAAACTAATAAGATTAATAAATAATTATATTGAACAAAGGGATAAACTATTGATTATACAATATAGTTCATTTGTTTAGCTTATTAGTAAACCACAAATGAATGCATAATAAAATAAGAAGAATGGGGTTCATAAATCTTTCACTATCTGCCTTTAAACGGTAGCGGGTCCAATGCATTTAGAGACTATATAGGAGGCTAAATCAGATGATCATCTAAACAATAAAACAATCAATCCTGGCCTTACACCGCATGCATATAAATGCATATAAAAACATTTACAATGCTGGTAGATAAAGAGTGTGCAGTGCATACTTAATATATTAAAAAAATAAATCTACTTCTCCTGTGCAGTTTTGGAATTCAGCCCAAAACAATACTCTGATTTGATCTCTAATTCAATTATAAGATAACTAATCCACATGCAGCATAAGATTTTACCTGTATTTTACATTGTGATGCTAGAACATGCACCATGTTTTTAAAGATGGAGTTAAATAAGATCATGTTATGCTTTTTTTTGCATTTTCTTACTTAAGTGCATAATCTTGGTGCTCAAAAAATAAAATAAATAAAAAACTTATATATACCTTTACAAAACAATTTCACTGAATTTTTATCCGCTAAGTAAAAGCAGTTTCTGAACTCCCTCCAATGCCTTGATTGTATCCTAGAGTTTTCTTCAGGTAATAAACACATCACAATATTTTAAATCTGAGAGATGCTGTTTCACAGATCTAATATACTGATATTCATGCAGTTTCTTCATCAATTGTTTACATTAACAGACATAATAAATTATGTGAACTTTTAAAGTCTTTTTAAAGCTATCCTTCAGAGGAATTTGCATAGGCTGGTAAACATCTTTGAATTTCATTTGGACTATGGTGATTACATAAGGGATGGGTGTAGCTTTGGCACGCCATCTTTTAAAATGTAGAAATCCTCTCCATTTAAAAATATAAACATACAATCTGCTTTATAGTGGAAATTAAAGTGTAATTTTAATTTAAAGCAATACTGACACTGTTTTTATGTTTAATACTGTAAAGCTATCTTCTTTAATGTAATTAACAACATAAATAAATATGATGTGACTTGAGTTCTGCATTGCTCATGCAGTTGTCGCAACATAGGCTCATTCTTAAAATTTACCCCTTCTGGAGAGTGCAAATTATGTAGCCAGAGGTACATATTTTACATTACATTGTTTTATTCTTTAAAATGAACGCTACAGGGTAGTTTGACGCTGTTCCCTTTCACACTTACCAGCTGACCGATTACCTCCCTTTGGATGGCTCAATCGGGGGTTTTGAAAACACTTTTGGTCTGATAGTCAAGCAGTAAGTCTGTCAGTCAGTCGACAGCGGCGTGTAGGGGATTTACCCTAGATGGGTAGGCATGAATGGCACTAACGAGAGAAATTTCAATTTCAAAAAGAGTACACAGCGGCCTCTGGTGGATTTGCGAAAACAAAAACTGCAAAAAAACATACCTTCTAATGCTGTGTTTACATCAGATGCAGCACACCCGGATAAATTGGGCTATTCGTGTGTAAATAGGTGCGTAAACATTTTGAGTTTACTCGCTTCATTCGTGCATTAAATCCGCTTCATTCGCACATCAAATTCACTTCTCAATAGACGTGGATTCACATGGACTCTAGCTTCGTTGCTAAATGGCTAACATGGATTTTATTGCGAGAATAACTGTGTTTATGTGCTTTTTGAAGGCTGGAAAACAGCGTCGATTTGTTTGGAGCCGTGTCTGAGTCCACTATCTTTTCAGAGCTGCACCCAGCCCTGTGAGTTTATAAACTTCTCCAGAAACTTAACCTGGATGATGAAAGCTTTCAATGGTGCTTCCGACTGAGCCAAGCACAGTTTGATCTACCGTTGTCCGGTGTCGGCAGTAGGATTTCCCCCCGGGACACCAACAACAGGCGCTACATCATAAGCACGCCCCTACAAGAGAAAGCCCCTGATAGATTAACTTGAGCGATTTATGCGAAACGGGCGTTAAGTGCGTCAATCAACTCAATCATGCAAAACGCTCACGCAGCTTCATTCACATGAATTGTGTCCTTCGTGTCGCCTCATTTGCGTGTATCGCGCTGCAGGATGTCTATTCGCGTCTTTGCATTGACTTAAAATGTAAATCACTTGCACTTGACGCTTCTTCCACGTTTGGTGTGAAGGCAGCATAAGACATATTTGGCACTCTCCACAAATGTATATGGGGTACTTATTCAGAATGAGCCTGGGTTTACTTTATCCATGTAGCACAATACAATAGTCATTGACCATTGTGCTGTACAGAAAGTGTATATAAATCATTACATTCTTCTAACTTCTGCTTTCTAACTTCTGTAAACTTGTTTGTGTTTCTATTGTTATCTTTATATTGTTTCATATATTTACATATTCATTTCTCAGCCAAGTTGGCTTTGTATGGGTGTTCACCGCTGCTTAGGTTTGGCACACTTATGTTTACCCTAAGAAAAGAGCAACAAAAGAACTTATTAAACCCTTTTGTGGCCACTGTACTGTGCTGTGTTTTATGGCACTGCATTTCTTCTTCTATAGTGCTGCAGTTTTATGATGTCCTGGATTGTATTGAGCTGTGTTGCACTTTCTGTATGTATTATATTGTGCTGTGCTGTACTATACTGTGCTTAGCCCTGCTGTGCTGGCCTGTCTCGTAATTGTTAAAGAGCCGGCCTTATATGTATATCCCCATTGCGTCTGTATGCACTGTAAAGACTCTCAGCCTGCCAGCAGCATCTAACAATAGGTTACAGAACGGGCAGTTTCCCCCACTTCCCTCTGTCATTTGCTTTTGTTTCTGGTAGGGCCAATTAGATAATGAATGTTTACACAGGCGAGCTCAATGTGCCAAGAGTTTCTCAAATGCTCTCTCAAATGGACTGTTTTCTTAACTGCAGCATCACCGTGTCCTTTCTTGTCTACCTCTATCTAATAATAAAAACTCTAAAATATATATTTTGCAGTATTTTCTGAGTGTGTAAATGAGATTTGAATCAACGATTGAATTTTCTATAGATGCCACCGGACTGACTTTAGATATTTACATTCTCTGTCTCCTTCCTGCAGGCGCAGTATCTGATATTTAATCAAAAGCTGTAATGCAATGCTGTCTCACCTCGTGGGGTGAGGGAGATATATGGATGTGATTAGTTTTATGGGAGAAAGGGGCAGACAGCCTGTCTCATTGCAGCCCTGAGTCGCACCCAGAAACCCTGACCAGCCCACGACAACACACAGCTGGAGAACAAACAGAAACAGAGAAATATAATATGATTTAATGAGACATGAGTCGTGCTGAAACAGTGAAACACTTCAACATGACTATCTATCTATCTATCTATCTATCTATCTATCTATCTATCTATCTATCTATCTATCTATCTATCTATCTATCTATCTATCTATCTATCTATCTATCTATCTATCTATCTATCTAGGGTCAGAATTTCCATCCTGCCTTGCGCATCAACGGTTCAGGCTGGTGGTCTCATGTTCAGTCCACTTAATTTTGTGAAAAGCTAACTTAATTTGTATTAGGACAACATGAAGAAATTATGTGGAACACTGTCTATCTGTCATCCCAACATTAATCATATGATAAAAATTATTACATTGGGCAGCTGATGGTTGCCATTGTTTTCCATAATAATGCTATCTATATTAGAAATTAATGGTTACCATCAACTGTTTGTTTTCCAAATCAACTTAATCAATTCACTTTCATCATCATTATTATTATTAATTTGTAATAGTAATTTATGTCGGTTTACCATATTACAGTGTTTCTCAGTCGCTTTGGTGCGTTTCTCACAACACCAGTGCATTTCTGCACAACAGTTAATGCATTTCTCAAAACTATTAGTACAATCTGCAAAACCTAGCTGATAACCTGCAAAAGCGCGTCACATGCTCAAAATTGATAGTTCATTCCTCAAAAGCAAGTATTGATGTCAATCAAAGTGTCAGTATCATCAAAATGAAAAGTCCTGACACCATTGTTTATGAACTAGATAGTCAAATGGCTTTTTCATGTTTTCATTATGACAGTTTACTCTGTACATTTTTTCCATTGCCAAAAAGTCTGATTTTGGTGACACTTCCTGAAAATGCTCAAGACAGCGCTATATACTGTTTCCACAGCCATTTGAAAACTACAGTAAAGTTAGACATCACTGCTTAGTGAGGTATCTGAGTACAAGACACTGAATATGTATGCTTTATATTTTTACTGCAGATGCTCTTTGCAATTCTAATTTATTCACAGCATTGGGAAAAAGAATAAACACACCCTTATTTACAACAAACAAACTCCCTTTGGGTAGAATTGTGCACAACTGTACACAATATTGCAGTACATATTGGAACTTAGCCTACAACATAGACAGGTCTGTAAATCATTCATCAAATTGTTCAATTTTAAAGACATTTTCAAGAAAATAAAGATTTAAATTGGTTTTTATAAAATTTGCTTGACAGATTTTGACAACTAGTTCAACATTTTTTTTAATGTAATGACTCAAGTAATGAGATGAGGACTATTAGTTTTATATGCAATGACTATACAGCATTTACAAGTTTAGTTAATTTTGACTGACATGACATAAGCAAATGATAATGTTATAAATAGCAGAGAGTTGTATGAAAACAGTTGATGCATGTTCAAAAGCATCTGCAATTTGTTGGAAAGAATGAGAAACTGCTACTAGGATGTGCACAAATGACTAATTGCTTTGAGAAATGCATTAACTGTTTTGCAAATGTAAATAGTGTTGTGAGAAATGCATCAAAGCGACTGAGAAAAAACTGTAATAGTATTTTAAATAACCTGTTTTCCTATATAAAAAATAAGTCATAAGCTAAGTTGAAACTGATTGTGCAATTTGATTGATATTAGTTAATTTTGAAGACATTTATTTACAGTAAATAATATGGGTGATGGATTTTACATTACAGATTTTCTCAGTCGGTTGGTACATTTTTTAGATCAGAATTAAAATTTGCAAAACTGTAAGTACATTTCTCAAAACAATGCGTACAAACAAAAGCAAAAGCCAGTCTTTTTCTTAAAATCTTTAGTTCATCTCTAAAAAATAAAAATTGGAGTCAATGAACATGTCAGTAGTCAGAATGACAAGTGTGAGACTATGCAGATACCTATTATAAAGCTCTTTGATCAACATGCCATAAGCAGTTGATAATGTAGGAATTAGGAAACATCAGAGAGTTGTACATGATCATTTGCATGCAATGAACCAAAGCATTTGCAACTTGTTCAAATAAATGAGAAACTGCTTTTTGATGAGCACAAGTGACACAGTGATGTGAAGAATGAAGAGAATTTCAATTCTGATCTGAGAAATGTACCAAAGTGACTGAGAAAAACTGAGGGAGACCGGATGTTATGACATCTAGTTAAATAGTCGTTAGACAAAAAAGTAACTGTGAATGTACTTTTTAATCTCCCAATTGAGACTTTAATCTCACTATTCCAACATGTATAGGCTCAGTTCCACAATTAGGGCTTAGTTTAATGCAGAAAAAGGTCTTTGTTAAGGCAATTGTGGGATTTTAAGAGACAGTTCAACCAAAAAAGAATTACTCCACTTGATTTAAAACAGTTTTTTTTTTCTTCTGTTGAACACAAAAAAGAATATTTTGAAGAATGTTGGAAAGCAGCAGCCATTGACTTACATATGATTTTTTACTATGCATCTTGAAACAAAACAGCACTTCTGGCATCATTTACTCACCCTTCACTTAACCTGTTTGACTTTTATCTGCCGAACACAAAAGAAGATATTTTAAAGAAAGCTGTACACATTGACTTCTAAATTATTTGCTTTTCTTACCATGGATGTCAGTGGTGTCAGGTTTTCAGCTTTATTCAAAATATCTCCTTTTATGTTATACATAATAAAGACATTTGTAAAGGTTTGGAACCACTCAAAGGTGTGTGAACATTTTAATTTGTGGGTGAACTATCCCTTTAAGCCATGTCCGTGAAACCAGGGTATAATGTTGAAATTCATTTTAAATAAAGATATTTCTATTATAAAGTGAACTGAGGTACTGCAGAAATGCCCAGTGAGTGGCCTGCGGCTCTAGTTTTTGGCTCTGGTTGGGCCGGTCTGGGCTGGAGGAAATGTGCTGCGTCCGCAGGGCCGCTCACTGATATCCGATGTGAGATGGAGGTGTAATTGATAATGGTGCAGCCTCTTTTCTGCACTGCAGAGCTGCTTTCCTTCCTGTGTGTTGTTCATCCGAGCGCCTGTTTGTTTTGGTGGTGCTCTGTTACATTAAGCAGCAGTTAATGCTGCCCTCTGTCGGCCAAACACAAGAACACGCGACTCAAAAATGCTGACTTGCAGACTCGAGGGATTTTGCTGAGGCAGCGGGAGATACGGGCTTCATCTCCAAAATTGTTTCTCAATACATAACTGCATTTTTTTCTGCCCTAAGAGCATTGGTTATAGAGGTGTCCGCGGGCTGTGAGCTGGTTTGAAGTGACCTTGGGGGAAAGGCATGTTGTCGTGTAGGAATGCAAAGAAAGGGGAGGAATTTTTGCTGAGTGGAAAAGGGAGGGAGAGGAGAAAAGGATGGGATGAGATGAAGGTGGTATTGACTAGCTGATTATTTGTTCTGTTACATAGGTGTTGAGGTAAATGATTTCTGTTGATGCGGAGTAAAAAACAATAGAAAAACAGTAAAAACACGCCTGTTTTCATTATTGGAAATTTTATTTTGCCTGATTTGATGCCTTATTCGTGATTCTATTTGGTCTTTTCTCTATTTCTCTTTTGAATCTTTAGCTTTTTAATGATCTTAGAAAGCTCTTTCATCATTCTCATGACTAAAGTAAACTTGTAAAAAATACTAACAGTAAAACAGTAATGATATTTAAGAGCTTTTATACTAATAATAGTTATGATTATAATTGTGATTCTGTTGTTATATTTTTTAATTATTAGATATACCATTATATTATTTTATTTGATATTTTATTATGTAAACTAGCAGCTATAGGTCTCTGCAACTCTCACATGGTCGCCTATTGAAGCTAAGTAGGGCTAAGCTTGGTCAGTACCTGGATGGGCGACCACTTGGGAAAGCAAGATTGCTTTCGGAAGTGGTGTTAGTGAGGCCAGCAGAGGGCGCTTAACCTTGAGGTCTATGTGGGTCCTAATGCCCCTGTATAGTGAAGGGGACTCAGTCAGTGAGTGCTGTATCTTGAATGAGATGTTAAACCGAGATCCTGACTCTCAGTAAAAATCCCAGGATGTCCTTCGAAAAGAGTAGGGGTTTAACCCCGGCGTCCTGGCCAAATTTCCACACTGGCCCCTGTCCATTTCCTAACGATCCACATATCATAACTGGCCTCATCACTCTGTCTCCTCTCTGGCGCAATATGACTGCTGTCACATCATGCAGGTGGTGGTGGATGAGAATATTCTCCCCAATGTGTAAAGCGCTTTGAGTGTCCAGAAAAGTGCTATATAAATGTAAGGAATTATATTATATTATATTATATTATATTATATTATATTATATTATATTATATTATATTATATTATATTATATTATATTATATTATATTATATTATATTACACCCAGTCACTCACTTTTCATCAACACAAAACACCAAGTACTATAACAATGTATTTTAATATTTACATAATTTATTATATATTATTTATTATATATTATTATAATTTTACATAATTTATTATATATTATTATTATTTCCCAGTAAAACATATGTTGGATATGTTGGGTGGTTCATTCCGCTGTGGCGACCTCTAATGAGTAAAGGGACTAAGCTGTAGGAAATTAATGAATTATATATTGTTATTCATATTATTTATTATATACACTGTAAGAAATGCTGGGTTATTTAAACCCAAATTGGGTAAAATATGGACTAACCCAAAAATTAGGTTAAATTTAATTAATATTTAAATTAATTTAATTAAAAAAAATTTACCAGCAGTTGAGTTAGTCCCTATTACACCCACAGTTGGGTTGAAATAATTCAGCAGTTTTTATTGTAATAATAATAATAATAACAACAACAATAATAATAATAATAATAAATTAGACCAAACAACATACAACATTTAATTATTCAGTTATTTAAAGTTGCGTATATAATAAATGTGTTATTTGTGTTGTCAGTTTTGAGCTAAGAACAGACATTTCCTAAAAATAATTATTTTTACATTTCTAATTAGCTGTATTTTGACTATAATTTGAAACACTGTTTTTTATAATTGTATTATCAATAATATGTTTTGAAAAGTGAAAAAATGTAAACAGGTAATTTATCAATCTCCATGAACTGTGTGTACTTTTCAAAATCTGATGATCCAACATGAACAAAAATGAATCACAGACAACACTTGCAAAAACATCTGAATGTCTGTGCAAATGAGTTCACCAACTTTACTGTTTAGACTAATGAACAGTGCAGAACATTATACTATTTCTTTTCATTTATTTGCAAGTTTATTATCTGCAAGTTTTTAGTGTCCTCTCAGTCAGTTTGCTCTGCCTCTATTGCATCACCAAAGAGAAGCGTCAGAGTTCTGGAGTATAACGATGTATAAATAGAGTCTAAGCAGGAGCTCTTTCTCTTTCATCCCACACAGTTTGCCTGCTGTTTAATTCACTCCGTGCTGCTTTGAGATCAGAAGCACGCTGGTATCACAGAGCCTTTTTCTTTCTCTCTAGGGAGAAATGAGCTTTTGTGCTGCTCGTCTGAATGCCTTTCACACTTGCTGTAGTCTTGAAGAGCCGGCTGAAGCTCTGAGCGTCTCATGCGGTATCTGATGAATGCAGGTTTCTGCACTGGACTTTGCTGATTCTTCTCATTAAATATTCAAAACTCTAAATGCTGCTATTAGTAATTGAGATACACAATGCTTCCTGTTTCCCTTGTGCTGGTAAAATGCCTCTAGATCTGCAGGAACTTTTTCAGTTTAATGCTGCATAGTGAGGAAGCAATACTGCATTGACAAGTAATTGAAATAAATTAAGAGTTGAGAATTTTGTATTTTTCATTTTGGTCATTATAATATCTCAGTGTTAATACAGTGTTTTGCATAATTGAGTACAGCACATTTTGATAATGAAGATTTTTATCCATTTCTCAGTGAATATAGGTAATATATTTTGGTGCATTTAAACAAAACTGATTTATTAAACAGATATATTTAATACTTTAGTCACGAAAAATATTTAGAAATTGAAAGATAATACAATTAAATTCAAGCACAATATAGCAAAAAAAAATTTACCTAAAAAAATTCAACTAAATGTTTTATTATTATTATTTTTTTTGCTTCTCTTGATTTTTACTCTATTTAAAATTTGTATTTAATATTTTTTTTCTAACATATACATTTGGGTGTACTGGTTTTTGGACAGTTATCATAAGTTATTTTGTTAGAAAAGCTCCAGATTTGGCTTCAATACTGACTAATCTGCACAAATGTAATATTGTACAGCCTCCTATTAGAAATAAGAATTTAAAAGAGAGATTTGTAAGGGGTGTACTTAATATAAGCTGAGCACTGTACATTCAGTTGAGGTAATTGTCTTTTTGTGTTCAACTTTACCCAGATTTTTTTGAGGTATATGTCTTAATTCTGACCAGTAAGATAATGCTTTTGCAAACTCTTAACTTATTTAAAACCTATATTTATTATAATTTTGTCGCAGACTTTTTCCTAACAATCAAAAGTTTGGTTTATAAACGCAATTTTGAAAATTGTTTAGTAAAGTAAAAAAAAAAAATACATATTCAATTATTTCCATTTTCAATAAATGTATGAAATAAGTGTTCATAAGACAGTTTCCAGTTGTAATTTGTAAAAATTGTAAAGTTTAAGACATGGGAAAAAGATTTGGGATGCACATTTGAAGATGAGAGCTGGGGGAATTTGCTGGGAATTTAAAAATAATGTCTAGAGATGTTAAAACCATTTGTTTGAAAATTTTACATCCTAAGGTTTTACATAGAGTTTACTGGACTCCTAAGAGTGTGTTAGGTTTTTAAAAACAATCCAGAATGCTGGCGATGCCAAGAAGAAGCAGGTCACCTATTTCATGTATTATGGTAATGCCCAGAAGTCCAACATTTCTGGAGAGAGGTGCATGAATACCTTGTAAAGATATTGCAGACCCCGTATGACTTTTGCCCAAGCGTGTCCTTGGTAATCCCTGTCCCTTAAGCCACATGAATAAAGCTGAATCACAGTGGATACAGAGCTGTATCATGCTAGCTAGGCAGACAGGTGATTGTTAAAAACTGGAAATCTTCCAGTAGACCTCCAATTTTTGAGTGGATCTCAGAGTTAGGACAAGTTTCAGTTTTTAAAAAAATGTTCCCATATTTTACATGAAGGATTGAAATTTATCTTGATAAATGAGGAGATTTTTAAATTTCATTTCAATTTCATTCTCTCAATGCTAGCAAACATGTAACGACACAAAATAATAATTAAAGCTGATATTAGCAACCCCCCAAACCTTTTAAAAAAATTATTACATTTATTTATTTTTTTCCTTTGTATGTGCTTTGGTTTGGTTTACTTACTCAATTTATATGATTTTATTTGTTGTTTGTAGTTATTTATTTTGTATTAGTTTGCTTTTATGCTAATGGTCTGTATTTGATATTCAACTGCATTATTTGAAATAAGAAAAATCAATAAAAAGTTGTAAAAAAATAGTTTTTTTGAATCCAATTTGTATTAATTAAGTAATTATTATTTGTTTGTAATTTATTATTCTTTATTATTTATATATTTATTTGTTGAGATTATACTTTTTAATTTATTGTTTAAAATTCCATGGATATGTGTTAACGTATTTGTTCTTTCTATTGTTTTAATTTATTTGTATTGGTATTTGTTACTCTTCATTTATTTATTATTCTCATTTTTTATTATTCCTTTTTCATTTATTTTCATAAATTTTTGTAATTTGTTATTGTATTTTTTTTCTTTAATTATTTTTTAATTTAAACTTTCTTGTGTAATTCCTTCATATTCTTTATTTATTAAAATGCTAATAATTTTGTAATTGCTTCATATTTCTTTAACACATGCACCCTGTGCCATCCAAATGAGTTACTGATTCCACAAAGGTGAAACAGGTCAGCGAAAATCATCAATAAGCAATTAAACTGGTGACTTAAAGATGTCAGCTCCAGTCTTTTCACAGCAGCTCTGAAGTGTTAATGCAGCTTCTCTCTCTCTCTCTCTCTTTAAATCCCTCTCGTCTGATCTGCTCTTTTACATTCAGTTGCTCCACAGGGCCTCATTTGTTGATGGTCTTGCATTCGTCGCTCTCCTCATATTCACAGGCAACGCCCTGCTTCTGCAGCACTGCAGTCTCTCCGAGTCTTCCAAAACTCTCACCCCTCCTCTGGATCCCTCTGTGTTCATCTGCAGTCAAGAAGAGCAAACCTCACCTCCTCCTTCTCTCCATCATTGCTCTCGTCCCACTGACGGCCACCAGACTCTTAATCATAACCCACTGATCTCTCACTGGAAGAGAGCCATCCAAACCTTGCCTCTTCATCCTTGATAGCTTGCACAAATAAAGGGAAAATAGCTGTCACAAACGGTCCATGTTTGTTTATAAACAGTTCAAACTCGTCTGAGCATAACTGAATTTGCTCTTCAGTGTTTGGGAATTCAGTAGTGACATTTACATTACACTTAACCGAACTAAACCCAACTTCAACTGTGAAAACTGGGCTAAAGCTGTCTCAATTCACTAGAATGTCATCTACAGTATGTGAAGCTGCTCTGACACAATCTACATCCTAAATACACTATAGAAACAAAGATTAAATTAACTTGGGTAACTTAAAGGGTAGTTAAAAAAATGACCAAAATGAAAACACTGTTATTAGTTACTCATCCTCATGTCATTGCAATCCCCCGAGACCTTCATTTATCTTCAGAAAACAAATGAAGATATTTTAGATGAAATCCAGGAGCTCTCCCATCTCCATAGACAGCAACGGTCTAGGGTCATTCAAAGTCCAGAGAAGAAACCAAAAACTTTCCATGTGTCTTCAGTGGTTCAATTGTAGTCATACGAAGCTATAAAGAACACTTTTATGTACCAAAAAACTGTAAAAAATGAGTTTGTTCACTGATGTCTTCTTTATCAGATCATTTGATTTTACTACAGGCAATATAATGTTTGTGTGTTGCGCTGCTTACATTTAAAGATTCGGTATACTTCAAACTAAGTTGATACATCATGTAATGCGTAGTGTACATACCCTCAAGTGTATTCATATTGCTTACTTGGTGTTGTTGTTTTAAAGGGCACCTATGGTAAAAAATCTACTTTTCAAGCTGTTTGGACAGATCTGTGTGTTGATATAGTGTATAGACCGTCATACTGGGGTGATATGAACACACCCAGTCCTATTTTTTTCAATTTAACTACAAAAAAAAGGGTCGGCCAATTGGAGCTGTTTTCAAATCGATCGCACCATTACGTAGGTGTGCGATCCCCCCGCCCACCGAATTGATTGACAGCTGCGCGCATTTACATGTTTCGGTAGTCACGTGTATATGTCAACAAGACCAGGCAGACATACGCAAAGCAACTGTTCTGTTCGCTAGGATCAGCAATCATCATCAAATGTGATTAAGTGTAAGTTTCACATGTTTAAAGTGTTTTAAAACAGAGTATGTGTGTAATTAATTACAGCGTTTTACTTCAGCTTTACTTCATCAGCAAAGCCGCGTGTCAGAACAAATATAAAAGAAGACGCTTCAATCCCGGTTTGTGGAAGTTAAATCAGGTTTATTTTGTACATTAGCATAACAGATATCCACACAGTACTTGAGGTTAGCCTTAACTAAGCTAAGCGCGCTCTGTCTGTCTGTCTGCCTGCCTGCGTGTGTGTGTGTGTCATCTGCGGTGTGCGTGTGTATCTGTGTGTGTGTGTGTGTGTGTGTGTGTGTGTGTGTGTGTGCGCGCTTGTGTGTGACTCATCAATGCAACTTCACAATACTGATTAGTAAAGGTTAGTTCTTACTGTAGTATCTCACAAACGCTACGTGAGACCTTCTTCCTTTAAGTCTGTCTGTTGTCTGACGCAGCTAAGGGAGGATTCATGTAGAAACAGTAGGCGGGAAAGAATCGTCTTAAAGGCGCAGTACGACTAAACCCCCCCCTGCTGGAAATCAGTATAAAACAGCATCTTGTAAAAGGTATAATGAAAAATCTGATGGGTATTTTGATCTAAAACTTTATATACACATTCTAGAGACGCAAAAGACTTATATTAAATCTGAAAAAAGGGGTAACCTAGGTGCCCTTTAAATGTTGATGTCCTATTTGACCTTGTGTGGAAATAAGTGATGAAGCACTTTAAAGAAGGCGAAGTTCCAGTACACACCGACTGATTGCATAATTGTTACAGACCAAGCATAGGTCAAAGTAGTTCAGGATCCAAAACAAATCCTTAAATAGTTAACTTTGGTGAGCTGTTTCAAACTGCTCAAAAGAACTGTTTTGGTCAGATTACAATCAAAATTTTGTCATTTCACTTAATTTTTCAATTTGATTTGAGGTATACCAGGAACTTAATGGTATTATTGCTCATAGTAAACATGCACCCTGTTGAGCTGACAAGGAAGACTCTGGCAAACAAAGCCGTTTTTAAATTTTTTCCCTAAAGTGTTCAAGGAGCTTTGTATGATTAAAATTGAACCATATTATTGTGACAATGATTTTGGTTCCTTTTTTGTACTTTGATCATCTCGGGACCATTGCTGCCTATTGAGATTTAGGGAGCTCTCGAGGGTGAATTAATAACAAAATTTAATTGTGGGGTGAACTAACCCTTTAACAGAACCACCACAGGGTCAAATTTACCTAAAGCTGTTTTTCAATATCCAAGTCTCCCAGTTATTGATTACAATTGTGTTTTTTGTTTGTTTGTTACAATCCCATCGACGGCTGCAGATCTGCCTATATTTTTGCACTGCTTGTATTTAAGTGTATTATGCTAAGCAATGCCTTTTCCCCACTGAAATAGTGGTATTCAGGTTAGTCACAATGGATAAAGATTGTGATTAATGGATGTCAAACAGATATTAGAGGCATTGAATGCCATGAGTGATGGTGAGTCTGGTGGTGGGTGATATCAGGGGTGAGTGATGTTTTGGGTTGCATCAGCATTGAAGTTGATGACCAGTCATTTTGTGAGGGAGCAGGCTCAATACAGTGATTTACTAGGTATATCCATATTAAAACAGTAGTCATCATGTTCATGGATTAATTTTTATCTGCATTCAGCAAAAAAGCATAAGATTGTAGTATTTGAAAAGGTACCACCTCAAAAATTTTATACCTTTATTTGTGAGAGTATGGGATGAAAACAACTCTAAGTGGGCCCATCATAAACACTGGTGACAAATCTAAATAACTTAGATAAAACATTAAACAGGGCTAAATTGCTTCTTACTGCAAAATGCAAAGATAATATTTTTTTTCAATAAAATTGAACTCTTTTGTGGTTTAGGAAGAATGATTTGATTTCACTGATTTACTGAAGCATAAACTTGCATGAAACATTGATGTGTTTTCTAATATAAATATGATTTATTCATGAAATATATCAGTCTTATTTTTATATGAGATTTTATTACCAAACACTTTAAAGAGATAGTTTACTAAATTCAAATGCTATTGGTTGGTCGGCGCCAGTGGTGTAGTGGTCAGTGGGTCGACACATACACTCTGGTGCTCGTGACCCGAGTTCCTGCCTTGCACTCCTATGCTGATCCTTCCCCTCTCTCTGCTTTCCTGGCAATGCTCTCTACTGTCCTATACAAAAAGGTGAAAACCTAAAAAATAAAAATAATAAATTCCTAAAGGTCACATTAAGATACAGTTTTTAGGTGTTAGTATCAGTATTACTATTTTGTAAGATATTTATAAGCTAGTGTTTTCCAAAACAGTAACAAACTTTGCATTTAGATGATGTAAAACTGATATAAACATTGTAGTTTGTAGTTTGTCACTTCTGCCTAAATGGACTAACAGTTTTATTCACGTCACCACATTCTACAGTTTCTCATCACATTATAACCAATCAAATGCTTTCCAGGGTCTGATATGGCCCGCCCAGTGCTTAATTTGTGAATTGCGAGGTCCCAGAACAGATCGGGGTGACGGATCTGGCATGTTACCCGAGGATGGAGAGGTGTCGTACATGAAAGTGGAGAGCGGTGGGGGGAGGGGCGATGCAATGTCAGACACAATGCACTCAATGGAGTGAGCAACGTCACTGTGACGGGTAGGGTTAGGGGTGGGGTTAGGTAAGTGCATTAAAAAGCTTTGAATGCAGCTCAGATTGCACTGCCCCAGATCTGCATCCAGACTCCTCTCGACGGAGGAGGAGGGCTGTTGAGGAGGGGGATCAGTAAAATGAGGTGCCGGATCATATTTCAGAAGTGCTGGATCCGGATCTTACGTGTTCTGGCACAAATTAAGCCCTGGCCCTGCCCCTTCAGGACGCTTCTCATTTGCTTTTCATTTGAAGCACTTGAGCTCAACCACTCTCACTGACAGGGCAGCGCTAAACAAAACACGATTGGGTGTTTTTTTAAAAGGGGAGGAGCTACTGTATGTCCCACCCTCACATCGTGGTTCAGTTGAAATTATGTCAAACATCAAATAAAAATGCATATTTCAAAGCACTTCACTAGGCCTTTAAACGCAATGGCTATCATTTTCCAGTATTCCTCATTATGTTTTCTTTTGTGTATAACATTATTTTATGTAGGCTATACTTCTGTTTAGTTTTACTTATTTATGTTAACATTCATTTTAAGATTGTATTAGCTTGACCTTATAATGCCTATTGGTTTTCCCATACTATAGGTTTGTGGCCTGTAAGTTCACATCTACTGAACAAGCTCTGGTCAGTTCGTGCTATGAAATAAGTCAGGCCTGGTTTTAAATTGAATTAGCAAACATGAGCCATCAATGAAATGGAAAACTGCAGAAGATATTTCAGGAGATCTGATTAGAATAGATTGTGCAAGATTTAGATGCTTCTTCCTAAAAGACAAATGCATTAGATTAAAAAAGCTTCTATGGAAATATACATGAGCTTTCCTATTTAATAGAGCAGAAAAAAGATATGAGTGAGCAAAAACTCAAGCTACGTCAACATTCAGTTGCCCAATGCATAGCAAAATACTATATTTATAGTGGCAAAAAAAAACAGATTTATTATGAGCTCAGCATAAAATCTGAAGCCTGCAGGTCTAATGGATCAATATATTGTTGTGGCTCTGAACAAGGCAGTGCAAGGCTGACAAATCAGCTGTAATGTAATGCTGGATGCAGCAGGGCGGTCGCAGCACTAACATCATCCCGGCTTGTTCTCTAGGGGCGTCGTAATTGAAGCTGCATGAGAGCTTCAGCAGATTCCCAGCAGGAGACACGAGAAGCGGCTCGATACTGAGGAGGACGAGGCTCCAGAGCGGCCCGATCCGTTACCTCTGCAAAAACACAGCCATCTTAATGGGAACAACGCGAAACTCTTAAGCGTGAGTTTGAGCCCCGATGACAGAGAGAGACCAAGAGAGAGAGAGAGATGTGAAAACAGATTAGATAAATGGCAAGCCGTATTAGTTTTATATTTTTATAATCACACTTCATAAAAACAGTCTGCTGAAACACTTTTTAGTTGAGTATTATACACATACACAAAAAAGATTTAAAAACCATTATTACATCAGTTCCTCCAGTTTTATACAGAGGTTAACAATGTTACACATATATTTCTAGGCCAGTGGATGCAGGCAATATGGTGATCTTGCACACAATGACAGGGTTATACCTTTAAACTGTTATCCTTGGCATTTGACAGATAATTAAAAAAGGGTTTCCAGATGCCTTCGAAGCCATCAATGTTATCAGAAAGATTGTGTCTAAGTTTCTCTAAATGTAAAGTGTTATAAAAATTCTGAAAGCCAGAATTTAAAAAGTAGTTGTGATGCCTTTTTTCATAGACAAAGAATATATATTTCTTTTAGCTATCATCATCATTCTATATTGGACAGCTTTTTTTAATCTGATGACTGAACCCATGTCAGATCAACCAAAAACAGTGATTGCTGGATCAGGGGCGAAGTCACAAGAATAAGCTTTAGAGTAGAATCTGAAAATTTTGCTCCAAAATGACACATTTGTAGCTCTGCCTATACTGCCTATTGAAAAGAGGGCTTGGAGCACAATCTTATTTGAGTTTAAAGCAACAGTCACCAAAACAGCAGAATTTGCATCAAAACCTATAAAGGTACAGTTTCAAAGAGTTATAAAATTATTCATGTAGTATTTTGAGCTGAAACTTCACATACACACTTTAGGGACATCAGAGACTTATTTTACATCTTTTTAAAAGAAGCATAATAGGTCCCCTTTAAAGTCTGTGTGAAATCTAAATTTACAGTGATTATTTTGCTAGCTCATATTGCTATTCTTAAGGTGAACAAACAATTTGTGCAAGATAATATAATAAAGAACAATGTTGGTTTTGACAATCTTCAATCAAGGTCTGCCCATTCGCTTCTGCATTGGGAGTGGCAGTCCTTCTCTATTTACATCAACTTGATGGTTTTCTTTGCAGTATTCTGAAGTACGCCCATCTTACTATAAGTAGGCTTTAAGGGGATGGTATGCAAAAGAAAGCCAACTATAAGGCCCAATCCCAATTCTATTTTGCACCTCTACCCCTTCCCTTTGCCCTTGCCCCTTGAAATAAAGTGTGAAGAGGAAGGGCTTTTAAATTTAGCCTTAAGAAATGGGACACCACTACAACACCTGCACACATCATCCTCATATGTCATCGCGATCTCTTACTTCATAAGAGATCAGATGATCAAGACTGCTGTAGTTATTCCAGTTGTGTTATTATTTTTATATTTGTCAGCAGGAAATCACTGAAGGCATATATTATGTTATCATAACGATATAATGTGGCAATACGATTGTAACAGTACTGTGCATTTACACCGTGGCCATATTCATCTATTTAAACACACAAAACAAGATTAACATTATACCAGACTGTAAAAAGGTCCTTTCCAGCCACTGACAGGGTATCAGAGTGTCACTGAGTGTCAGAATGTTGTGGGACTGCTGTACAGGAGTTATTATTATGGATTATAAATAGCGAAATTTAACGTTTTTTATTTTTGCTGGTTTTTTTTAAGCATGATGGTAACATGAACGCGATTATAAATATATTACAACATGTGCTTGTTTGTTGTAAAAATTCGTAATAATGACAAAAAATACTAATTTGTGCATCTCCTGACTGCAGCCATGCTGCCGTTGTAGATGGTGTATTGTGGAAGATTTTCTTACCCCTTGGATTCAAGTGTGCTCCTGAAAAATCTTCATTTAATAGGGTTTCTACCCCTAACCCTTAGCCCTACACCTTCAAGCTAAAGAGAATTGACAAGGGGTATCTACTTTTTTCCTATGCCTCTTGATGTTTGCGTGAATAACTGTGATAAAGCATTGAAGTGGGTGTTTTATTAAAATGAATACAATGAAGTGGCTTTATTCTCCTTACAGTTCAATTATCAAAAAAGCCAGTCACTAGCCAAAAAGCCAACATCAGATAACAACATTTCTGTGATGTGATTTATAACTGAGAAAGCAGCATGAAATTGGTTGGTGATCTTTTAAAACGTGTTTTAGGTATACAGGCTAGATTAAAGTATTGCAATTTTAAAGATTTTAATCTAATCAAACCGCTTTAGAAGAAAGAGAATTTAATTCAGCATTGCACAATGATTTCTGTTCACAACACCCAAAGCACTCAGAGCGTCTCAGCGTGCCACTATCAAATGCAGTTCTCTTACATCATTTCACACGGCTGTAAATAAGTAGAAAATCTGAAAGAAAACAAACAGTAAGCAGCACCGAGTGGTATTATCAGGAACAAAGTTTGTTTGTACATTCAACATCCAACAACTTGCACATCCAAAGCTCTTTGTTGCAATTATTGTAAACACTGTTATATACATTCAAAGCACTTTCTACCCTGAGCCATGCATGATTTTCCCATAAAAATCTCTCTTATACAAACACATACACAAGTGAGAAAACACGCAGAGATGTAGTCTTCAGTACAAATATCAAACTTTTGATAGAAAAAAGGTTCAAGTGTTTTCTTGTTAGTTTGCTTTTCTGTTCAAATGATCAGTAAATCAATAAATGATTGAATAGACAATCTATTTTTTTTTCCTGGCCCTCCTTGCATTCCAAAGCTGAAGCTGGGCCTGACTTTCTAGCAAATTGCTTTCATTGACCATAAACAACCTCAAAACCTTCCACATGAGTATTTCCACAGCAGTATTACATGCTAAAGGCTGAATATTATAAAGATAAAATAATCTGGAGAATCAAAACACAGTGAACTCAAAATGACTCTTGCATAAAAATGTTATGTTAACAAAACAAGCATTTCATTAAATGCATGAAAAAGCACAGACGTACCATTCACTCTGTTTTCACTTTATTAGTTATCAGGATCTAAAAATATCGTACTGTTATCTAATGAATAAGAACTAGGATGTAATAAATAAGTACTAGTAATAAGAATAGGCCTAATGGAAAAGATTCTACCAAAAAATGAAGGACGAGTAGCATGAAAATGTAGTGTGGTTTATCCACATTCTTCCGCATGTGACTCCTGCATTTTAAACCTTAGTCATTCATTCATTCATTTTCTTTTCAGCTTAGTCCCTTTATTATTTAGGGGTCGCCAAAGTGGAATATCCAACATATCCAGCATATGTTTTACACAGCGGATGCAATTCCAGCTGCAACCCGTTACTGGGAAACACCCATAAACTCTCATTCACACACATACACTACGGACAATTTAGCCAATTTACCCAATTCACCTATAGCACATGTCTTTGGACAAAAATGGCAACTGAGTCAGCCGAGGCTCGAACCAGTGACCTTCTTGCTGTGAAGCGACATCGCAACCCACTACGTCACTGCGCCGCCTAATCTTAGTCATCATAATTATATTTTCATTAAATATATCAGAAACATTGATTAGATTCATTAGATATTCGTTTGATAATAATAAATATTGATTAAATATTATAGGCACTATATTTCAATAGTGATGAGTAAATATTCTGTTGTTATCAGTAACAAATTTAAATCTTTAGTAATATAATAAGAACTAGTATCTATTTAACAGATAAGAGGATCTAATAAATAGATAGGACCTGATGAAAATTTATTCATAATAATAATTACAGTTCCTAATAAATAAGTACTATATAAACAGATATTTTGTAAGAAATATCTAATAAAAACAGCACCATATTTCACAAAGAAGTTTTGGCATCTTTCTTTTAAATCCATAAAGATATGCACTATTCTTTAAAGATTGAGCACTATAGCTGATAAATACTAGTATTTAATGGTAAATACTCTAATATTTGTATAATCTAAAAAGTGCTAATAGCATGAGAAATAGAGTTTATATATTAAATGTTAAAATGGCTTGCCAAAGCCTGCGTCTGTCTGACTGATGCAGCAGTGGGATTCATTTCACACACTGAGGAAAAGCAGAGCTTACATTATTTCTCTTGACAGGAAATGTGGTTGCAGTTTTTGATTTTGGCTACACATCTCATATGTTTTCTGATCTCTTGCATTAGTGCTCTCTGCTCTGTGCCAAATAAAGAATCTGACTGATGCAGTACAGTGGTTGCTGTAGTCTCATTTTCACAGATTACTTTGTCAATGTGCAGATTTATGATGAGATAAATGAACCATTGAGTCTCTTTTAATATTCTTTGCTTATTTTGGCCATGAAGAAAGTCAGAAATTTTTAAAGAAAATAAAATAACCGAATTAATAAAAATAGAATGTAAATGTATTCAGCACATTACAATTAAATAAATATATAAATACTAACTAAATTATACAATGATTAATTATACATTCATGAATACAAATTATGATTAATCTAGGATTTTAAGTTAATAAAATTGAATATATCCAATTAAATTTTATTACAAGTAACATTTATAACTAAATGTAAACATTCAAACTGTTAAAAGGCTAAAAAAGGAGCTATCAGTTACATTTAAAAAGAAAATAAACTTGGTAAAAAATTATTCAAATTAGAAGTCAATTAAAATAAAAAGGTCAAAATAAATGATCAAATATTGATAATTAGCACAAAATATCATTAGGTAAACATTTTATAATTTAAGACAACTCAGACAATAATCACAGTGTTTATTAAAGCAAATGCAAATAAAACAAATGCATTCAAATTGATAAAAATAATCTAATAATTATAAAATAATGAATGCAAACTAATGAATAAATATGATAACAATTTAATCATGCAATTTAATCAATGCACTTCTATTTTTACATCATTTCACACAACTGTAAATAAGTAAAATAGAAAGCTATTTACAATCCAATCAGAAAATGCAATTAGACAGACAATACCACTTTAGCATAGCATTTTCTGAAAGAAAGCAATAATATTAAGTTCTATCTATCTATCTATCTATCTATCTATCTATCTATCTATCTATCTATCTATCTATCTATCTATCTATCTATCTATCTATCTATCTATCTATCTATCTATCTATCTATCTATATCTATCTATCCATCTATCTATCTATCCATCTATCTTTCTATCTATCTATCTATCCATCCATCATCTATCTATCATAAAAATAAGTCAAATGCATACAAATTAGATTCAAATAGTCTAATAATTATAGAATAATTAATGCAAACTGATAATAATTGAATCATGCAATTTAAATAAATAACTAATATATAAACTTTATATTAACAATTAATAATAATAATACAAGAATAATCAGAATTTTGACTATCATAAACGATTACTTACTTTTTATTTTCTTTGAAATAGACATTTGTCTAATGTAAATCAAATTCAAGCACTAGAAAATTCATTCATTCATCATCTTGTCGGCTTTGTCCCTTTATTAATCCGGGGTCGCCACAGCGGAATGAACCGCCAACTTATCCAGCAAGTTTTTACGCAGCTGATGTCCTTCCAGCCGCAACCCATCTCTGGGAAAGCACTAGAAAATGTGATTCAAAAATGAAGCATTTAGCATTGAAGTTTGTCCTGTTCTGCCCTCTAGTGGTGAAAGATGAGCAACGTCATTTTCAAAGTCCTGTCACTAAAGACTTTAAGTTGAATAAATAATAGCTTTCAGTATTCTATTTTAAAATTATATCCATATTTAATCATTTTTATACCAATAATCATATAAATAATTCGAGACTTATATTGAAAACAAATTTATTTTATATTTTTAAGACGTTTATATGTTTCAGTAAATCAAAGTCTGATCGATAGTCTCGTTTTATACACATAGAAAACATGTTTATGTTTCAAATAACTTTAGTGAGAATAAAATATCAAAATATTGGTGAAATCATGTAAGAATGAAACATCAAACGTATATGCTTGCCAATTATCTATATTGTACTCATAGATATATACACAAAATATTTAAAGTTAAATAAATAATCGTCGTTTTAGTGTTTTATCTTTAGTTATAACCTGATACAATTATATTTCATCTTTAAATAAATAGCTATATTAATAATTATATAGCCTATGTATATACATTCGAAACATTTATTTTATATTTTATTTTTTATTGTTTTAACAATACAATAATATTAACCATAAAAAATGGATGACACCAAGAATATATATATATATATATATATATATATATATATATATATATATATATATATATATATATATATATATATATATATATATATACATATATATATATATAATACTAAAATAAAATGATAAAAACAGGGTACAGAGGCAAAACTATCAAATTAAATATTGTTTAAAAGTTCTTTTAAAAGGGGCGAGGCAGTGGTGCAGTAGGTAATGCTGTCGCCTAACAGCAAGAAGGTCGCTGGATGAGCCTCGGCTCAGTTGGTGTTTCTGTGTGGAGTTTGCATGTTCTCCCTGCCTTCATGTGGGTTTCCTCCGGGTGCTCCAGTTTCCCCCACAGTCCAAAGACATGCGGTACAGGTGAATTGGGAAGGCTAAATTGTCCGTAGTGTATGAGTGTGTGTGTGTGAATGTGCTTGTGCATGTTTCCCAGAGATGGGTTGCAGCTGGAAGGGCATCTGCTGGGTAAAAACTTGCTGGATAAGTTAGAGGTTCATTCCGCTGTGGTGACCCTGGATTAATAAAGGGACTAAGCCGACAAGAAAATGAAAATGAGTTCTTTTAAAAGTTGACAGTTTTTACACTTTTTTTGCTGTAAACATTTTGTAAAGTAGTAATTTAACAATTTAAGTCACCAAGAGAATTAAGCAAATGAGGTAAGGATGAAGAAAATTTACATTTGTGAATATAATATTTACCCAATAAAGTAAATAAATTGCCTAAAATTCTATGTTATTTTTTCATGAGAAAAGTAACAAAGGATATTAAACATGGAAAAATCTGTGTTAAACTTACATTTTTATGTTAAAAAAAGACAAATAAATCAGACTAAAACACTTTAACATTTGAGCATTTGACAAAAAGATGATCAATCGATTCAATACTTGTGTTAGAGAATACACAGTTTAAATAAGGATTACCAAATTTAGATATAATCTCATAATATAATGTGGGGTAGATATTATGAACACTTTTAAATGTATTTCTTTAACTTTGTTGGGAACACAAAATCTTTAAGGTGAGAGCCAAGCTTTTTTCAAATTAATTTTATCGATTAAAGAATTCCAAAGAAATTTTCCCCTTGGAGTGATTCTTTTCTTTGGCTGAAACACATTTTTTATAATTTTATTACTAAATTTTAGGTCGTAAATGTGTCAGTCTAAGGTCTTAAACTAAAAACTTTGGTTCTTTTTTACCAATCCCTTTAAATGACAAGTGGCATTTCATTTCAGATTTTCTCAGTCACTCTGGAGCATTTCTCAGATTAGAATTGAAATTTCCAAAACAGTAAGTGCATTTCTCAAAACATTGCATACAAATAGGAAAACACCATGGATTACCAACAAAATCCAGTATGTTGCTCAAAATCCTTAGTTCATCGCTGAAAACTAAATTTCTTATCAATGCCATCAGAATGACAAGTCATTGTCATTTTGCACGGATAAGACAGTCAAATTACTTAATTTTGGCAATTTACTATATGCCTTTTTTGTTTGCTTGTTTGTTTTGTTTGTTTGTTTGTTTGTTTGTTTGTTTGTTTGTTTGTTTTTTACTCTTTTTACTGTAATTTGTTGGCAGATCATGCCATTGTGATACAGAACGGAAAAGACAGCACTGCATAGCACAAAGAAAAACAAAACAATCTACTTTCAGATACACCATTAAAAAAAAGTCAAGAGGAACCTGGGAGAAATTTACCAATTGTTAACAGATTTAGAAAAAAAAGTCTACTGAAAATGTATAGAAAAATGCATTCTGACAAAACAGGACAACTTGTTCAGTCATTTTGCATAAAGACTTATGCCATGAACAAGATATAAAATGCTGTGGGGGTGAGACCATTAAACATGAGACCATTCAACAGAGATCAAAATAATAAGTTTTTATCAACATGACATAAGCAATTGACAATGTAGAAAACATCAGAGAATTGCACATAATCATTTGCATGGATGTACAGATACATTTGCAACTTGTTCATAACGAGACACTTTTTTTTCTGATGTGCACAAGTGACACAGTGATGTGAAGATTGAACAGGGAGTTTCAAGAATTTCAACTGATCTGAGAAAGGGACCAAAGTGACTGAGAAAAACTGTAAATGAGCAAGGCCATTAGGTTTAGCCTTAAGCATAGTATGACATACTTTATAAATTACAGGGAAATCATTTTTAACCATAATTTCTGCATATAAATAGAAGTTCCCTTGTGAGATTATATTTTGAAGACATTTTCAGACCCAAATCTGATGGATAATCATATCCATCTACTATCAACTATATTATAGATCAGTGAATCTGACATATGTTCATAAAATATATATTTTTAAAAAGAAGCCTACAGTGCACTTTATAATATATATATATATATATATATATATATATATATATATATATATATATATATATATATATATATATATATATATATATATATATATATATTTTTTTTTTTTTTTTTTTTTTAAAGCAGGTGTAATCAATATTTGATATATCACTGCTCCACTGTGCGGCGCTACACTTTATGAAATCCCTCATTACTACGGGCGAAGAAGCCGGAGCGGATTTGTTCTCCCAGAATGCCTTTCACTTCCTCTTTCCTTCCGCGGCCTGAGAACGTAAGTGCCAGTATGAATCCACTGCAGCGATGCTTAAAATAATCCATTTAATATCGCCATCATCATAAACATATACATCCAAATATCACATCGACACGTTTAGTAAACTTATGAACAATAATCACAGAGAGTATGAATTGATATAAGGTATAAATCATGATGATATTTTCTGGAAGGACGAGCGTCAGTGTTCTGCCATTTTCCAGAGCCCGTGGAGGTATTCGCATACATGTGCTTAAGAGCGAATGAATCAAATTTAACGTTACAACGTGTATTAAGACAGACGAACAGTATAATCGGAGCTGACAGTATACGTGCACGAGTCGACGCGTGCAGTAACGTTATAACATTAACGTGCGGACCCTGAACAAACGCTCGGTTACAGTGCTAGTCGTACATATGCTAATATGACCGTGTCTTATTTTAAGGTGTAATTAACTTTTTTTTTCTTTTTGTCTGTAGATCTCTGAAAATGGTCCGCTACTCTCTCGACCCAGAGAACCCGACTAAATGTGAGTGTGTAACCGCTACTTCATATGTCTGTATGGTTTTGTGTTGGTTAAATAATTGTGTTTGTGTTTTACAGCATGCAAGTCGAGGGGCTCCAACCTTCGTGTTCACTTCAAGGTAAGATTTAACTCTCTTGAACACTTGAGTTATTGTGGAGAATGACATTCATTGACACTCCTGAAGCTTGTGCTAACTGCCATGCTAATGTTTGGGTGATTAGTGGGCAGAAAGGCTTGGGGTAATTATAAAAATTGCTCAAGTTATTCATAATTGTAAATGGGGTTCGTATTTGTCTATAAAAGCGTTATTATTTTCTCCGTCTAAGGTACAAATGAGATTATTTCTAATCCAGGATGGTTAGGCATTTATGGTTTACTGCTGTTTTAAAAACTTACCTCTAAAGTTTCTGTCGTTACTGTTCCCAAGGTATATGTGAGGTGTTTTTGGATCAGTAAAGAGCAGAAGTCAATTATTTATTTTAACTGTTTAGCCTGAATTGTTTCTGCTTTAAAGTAATTTATCTTTAAAAAAGTTCCATTTAAAATTCAAACAATTCAAACTCTACTGAGATTAATTTCATCCCTAGATTCAGTCGTCCGTTATTAGTAATTTAGCTTATTCTCATTGAGAGAACGAATCAGATCTTCACGGTTGTCCTGTGATGATCACTTGAAAGAACATTGTTGAGTAGCCATAAGTGTTAATTGAGTGCTTGTAAGGTATATATTGTATATATGCTATTTGTATGTCTACATTTAAATAAAAGTTTTGGTCACATGGCTGCCTAATAATTGTTTAAAATGATATAATTGCAATTCTGACCATAATGGTAATAGTAGAGCAGCCCTAGTGCCAGTGAAGTTTAGAATGTTATGTTTATTCTTTCTTTTCTTTAATAACTGTATTTAATATTTAACTTTTTCCCTTCAGAACACCCGTGAAACCGCTCAGGCCATCAAGGGCATGCACATCCGCAAGGCTAACAAGTACCTGAAGGATGTGATCGTCAAGCACCAGTGTGTTCCCTTCCGTCGCTACAACGGGGGTGTTGGCCGCTGTGCTCAGGTCAGGTTTTGTCCAGTCCGTTTTAAACAATGACTGTTTAAAATGCGTTGTCATAAGCACAACATGAAATGCTTTAAATTTGAAATTGGACAACAAATGCATTGTTCTGAGCTGCTTGTACAAGAATTCGTGGGTTTTTAAGATTAAGACTCTTGTTTATCAAGGTTCCATTTACTTGACTAAACAGTAAAAGTAATATTGAGATTTAAATGTTAAATTAATTTCTGTGGGTGGTAAAGCCATTAGCATTCATTATTTCTCTCTTTACTGACACTACGCAATTCCGCTTGTTAAGTCATGATATATTAGTGATGTCTGGAATACTGTTTCCTGGTCTGAGCCGCTGCTCATCTGAATTGAGAATGTTTATGATCGCTTTTTAGTAAGGGTGTCACGATCCTCCAAATCCTCGATTCGATTACATTTTCGATTCTAAAGGCACGATTCGATTACATTTTCGATTATGAATAATTAATTAATTAATGACCAATTAATTATTTCTAGCCTACCGTTTAAACTACCTGACCTGCATGGTCTTTGTTTTACCCATAAACAAATCATACAGTAAATGAATAAAGGCAAGATACACACATAATTACCACCTGTCAATCACTTTTTTTCTGCGGGACTCGTGAATAGGCAGTGATCTGTGTCGTTATAATGGCGTCGGTAAAAAACACGCACAACCAACAGGAACCAGCCAACAGTATCTGAGGTGTACGCTAAAATGACTAAGTACAAGTGAGTGAAAGATTGAAGCAGTCCTCTGACTGCCTGGACCTGCTGTCTCGAGCGCATGGCTGTGAGTGTGTCTGTGTGGTCACGTGATGTGCATTTTTAGAGGTAGAGAGGAAGGAGGGCTGCTCAGGAAATGCTACACGCCACTGTGGATGTCAAATCGTCGTCGTTCTAAAATGCCATTTAAAAACAAAGACTGTAAACAGGGCCTGAGTGTGTACTTTTCGCGAGCGGATTTGCAACAGGGGCGGGCGGAGGATTGCGAGGCCGGTGTTGTCTATCGGACGAACCATACGTAATACGTACATACATAGCAGAGCTTGCAAAACTGTGTTTTTTTTTTTTGTCGACTACACGAACGTTGTCAACATAACAACATGAAAAAGGAGAGGGTTTAAGTTCTGTCGACGGGTCTCCTGCTTCTGCAGTTTAACAAGCACTGCAACAAGCCTGTTTTTTTCTTGCTTGGCAAGCCAAGCTGACATGACATGGGGGGCGTCGCAGCATCGACGATTCTATTTTTTGATTCGATAATCGAAATTGAGCATAAATTTCGATCGTTTTCGATTATAATCGAAATCGTGAAACCCCTATTTTTTAGTCATATCACACATTAAAGTGAATTGAATATAAAATTGTGGTGTACAAAAATCCGTCTCTGGACTTTCTGCATCACAAACAACATTTTAGTAAATTATATATCTTTTTTATATAATTTTCTGGCCATCTGATATCAGGCATGTGTGTGTGTGTATGTGTGTATATATATATATATATATATATATATATATATATATATATATATATATATATATATATATATATATATATATTGTGACTGATTTTCTAAAGTCTTACAGCGCTTTCAAAAGTCTTATAGTGCATCCATAATTGCAGCATGGATGACTGTTTCAGCTGGTAACAAGTTATTTAATCCTAACTGATGCAGAGTACCTTCTCATTTCTTAAACCATGTCGTGCGACACATCCTGTGGTCATGGGAAAGATGTTAATCTGCTTCGAGGGCCAAATATTGGCATAACACTAGCCAAGAAAACAAGGAGATTGTTGAAACTGTTAGTAATTGTGTTAAGGATTGTCTTACACATTATTAAAAATTTGAGGGATAGTAGGAAAGTCTTGAATGATCAATTTGTGATCACTTAAACCTCTGAAGTCAAATTGTATAAACGGTAGAACTAGCTGAAAACCTGAACTGAATGTTCTAAAGAAACGGGTTATTCAGTCAATGGATTTTTTCAGAGACATTATACACCAATTTTTTAGTTATTTACACTCCACTAGAAGTCTTTGAAATCCATATATTAAATCCGATATTCACAACAGTAAAATGAAAGTTTGCAGGGACTTTCACTAAAACATTTAATGATAAACTACCCAAGTTAATGTAAGATGCATCTGTAATGAGTGTAGTATGGGAACAATGTTTTGTGTAGTGTTGGGTAAGGTTACTTTATAAGCAATATTGCAATTTTAAGCCAATCTTAAAGAAAACCCACCAATAACATTCACATTACTTTCCCTAAAGTAACACATTTAGTTACTTTTTTAAAAAGGTACAACTACTCTACACTGATTACAAAGTTACCAGTTACTAGAGTTAAATGACTTATCCACTGATTAATGCAATCTTTAAGTAACTTTTTATAAGTCTTTGCCGTATGTACCATAATGTACATATTCAGCCGTTATTGATAAATTCATTCAGGCAGGCAGAGGAATGTTTGTGCATGAAATATGGTCTCATTAATTTGAAATTTTTAGTTTTCTAGTAAACTTCTTCAGTTTACCTAAAAATTTAAGGATTAAATGTTGTTTGTGAGATTTCTTGACCATTTCAATGTGGTCATGTCATTGGCCTATGAACACATCCTGCTTGTTATCAAACCGTTTCATAACTGTAACGAGGCAATTCAATCATAACTCAATTCAAAACAGCCATAATAACATAATTTACCAATATGTGGCTCTTTGGATTCTCGGAAGCTATAGAAATAAAAAAATGTAAAACAGGAAATGCGCTGGGACAATTGTTTTTGTTTACATCCCTTAAAATGGTCTATAGCAGGGATCATCAAACTTGTTCCTGGAGTTCCGGTGTCCTGCAGATTTTAGCTCCAACCATAATCGAACACCTGAACAAGCCAATCAAGGCCTTACTAGGTATACTTGAAACACCAAGGCATGTGTGTTGAGGCAAGTTGGAGCTAAACCCTGCAGGGCACTGGACTTCCAAAAACAAAACTGATGACCCCTGGTCTTAGGGTTGTAACAATATACCGGTATGACGGTTTACCACGATTTGAACGTGCACGATTATCATACCATGAACAATTGCATATCAACGGTTTTAACCCTAAAAGACCGAGACAGCCGCCCGCGGCTAAAAATAAGTATTGCTCTTAAATGTTTAATAACTTTTGATCCGCTCATCCGATTCATACAATTCAAAGATTGGCATAAAGAAGAGAATCTCAGCTTTCCAGTGCTGTATCACATAACATTCGCGGACTTTCAGAGGCTCCGGAATCAGTGCGGTTACGTCATCAACATTTGACAACGCTGATTTGACAAAGAAACGCTTGTCACTGTGTCTCCGGACAAATCAGACATGATACATTGATGCATTATCCCTCCTCCATGCCCAGATTGGTTCAAACTCGCTATATCACAACCAATAAGCATAGGTTTCGCTTTTGTTTGTGGACCAAGCTTTTTGAACAACACGGAATGAGAGAAAGGCATACATTTCTGCGCGGCTAAATAAAACGCAAAAAAAAAGTTTTGCATGAAATAATTCTCATACTAAGTACTTTTGCATGCACAGCAGCACAGAAACATGACAAAACAGTGACACAGCAAAGACGAACTGCTGCTCTTGCTGTTTTCAAAAGACGCAAATGAAGATGCAGCTGTTTGTCTGCATTGCAGACAACCATATCCAAATCCATATCCATAGACAACCATATCCATGCTGGCACATAAAACCTAGGGATGTTCCATATTGAATCTAGTTTCGTTATGTAACTATTTATAGTATAGTAAATATTTATATCTATTTTTTACTGAGGATTTGCACCATGTTTATTTGGACTTTATTTGGACTTTGACACATTATTTATTATTTTCTTATTTTTATTTGTTCATTGTAAGTGGTGTTGTTTATAGTAACTAAAAATATATTATTTGTAAAAAGTCAAATTTGCTTCACTGTTCTATTATTTTGTAACATACCGTATACCGCGAAACCGTCAAACCGTGGTATTGTTTTAGACGATTATCATACCGTGAAAAATTCATACCGTTACAACCCTACCTGGTCTATAGGGATATTTAGTGTTGAGTCAAGTAATTTAATTTCTTTTGAAACGTAAGAATTTAATTTAATTTAAGAAATTGTTATTTTAATTTTTTTTTATGAACTATAAAGTAACCCAACAGTGGCGGAATATTTGGTAGAACATTTCCTGTAGGGTCTAAATTTGTTTTAATTGCATTATAAAAGTTGTTCGGAAAATAAATCGCATGCTTTGAATGTGAAACTAGATATATATAATATATTCGTATATATTATGAAATCTGATCGTTTTACTACATCTTTGTTAAATACTTTTTTTTTTTTTTTTAAGGAAAAAAAAGCTTTTGGACTGTGTTGTAGCATAATGTCAAAGTTGAATAAAGAACTTGGTTAACCTTGTTCATCTGAATTTTTAGGCTAAGCAGCATGATTGGACACAGGGACGCTGGCCTAAGAAGAGCGCAGAGTTCCTCCTGCACATGCTGAAGAACGCAGAAAGCAATGCTGAGCTCAAGGTATGAACATTTACACTGGATAAGTCTACAGTTCAAATTACAATAGACTTTACAATTATGAGTTTGACTTTTTTCTTTTTTCTCCTCCTCCTACGGTCATCCTGGCTTGGCTGTATTTAATCTCCTGTTGTTGCATTTATTTATAGGGTTTGGATGTGGACTCTCTGGTGATCGAGCACATCCAGGTAAACAAGGCCCCAAAGATGCGGCGACGTACCTACCGCGCTCACGGACGCATCAACCCCTACATGAGCTCCCCCTGCCATATCGAGATGATCCTCACCGAGAAGGAGCAGATCGTTCCCAAACCTGAGGAGGAAGTTTCTCAGAAGAAAAAGGTATGATGAGGGATATTCCTCATGAGTGCAGTACACATGGCTGTAATGATGACCACCACTTAGGACACCTCTGAATTAATGAAGAGACGAGTTTCTGAGCAGCTGTTGTGTGTTGGGTGCATTTGTGTAAATGACTCTTACATTAGGATCTGCTGTTGGTGAATGCACGGTAATCATTCATTTTCTGTCTTTCTGCAGGTTTCTCAGAAGAAACTGAAGAAGCAGAAGCTTATGGCTCGGGAGTAAATGTAAATAAAGTCCAACATTCGTACTACACCATGACTCTGTCTTTTTTTTTTAATTAGGCTGCATTCTCACTGCATTGTTCAAGTAAATCAACTCTCGATTTATTTTTTTTTCTTCCATGTGGCACAGATCGGATAAAGCCCATGTACATGTAAGCAGGAAAAAATTACATGGATTCCAATTTACTCAAAACCAGATTCAGGACTTGTTAATATGTGGAAGTTTATCCGATAGTAATCTGATGTGCCCTCCTATCTGCAGTTTAAGCAGGTAGATCGGATTTTTACCTGCCAGTGTGAGCCGCGCATCATTTAAAAACCAGAGTTGCAAACTTTAAATATCATACACGAGGACTAAAAAAAGCTTTTATATTGTATAACATCATGTAGCACAATTAATGAGGGTGAGAGGGATCGCAATATTCGCCACGTAACCAATATAAACTAATAGTAAACCATTGCACACATCGTGCAAAAAGTTACACCATGGACATTACATTAAAATGCCAACTGGTTTAAAAGGCCTAAATTAAAAGATGACCAATAGAATAAAAAAAAAAAACCCGAACAGATTAAATACAGGAACAGAGAAAAGGGTGCTCATTTATTATCAGCTGATAGTCAGTGCCTGCTTTTTTCCCCCCCCTGGCCATTGTGCCTTTGCAGTGTGCTGTGTAAATGCTGACAATCAGATAGGAGTTGCTTTTAAAAGATGATGTAAAAAAATATGGATAGTCACAATTGGAAGAGATTATCCAGATCTGCAGCCTTTGTTATTACTGCTGTTAAAAGTGTGATGGCTATTAAAAACCCTTGCTTTAAAAATATGACTTAACAGTTCAGGTATATTACTGTTTATGTAACAGAAATATCTCAATAAATATAAACTAATGTGCAAAACAACATTCAGAACACAATCACATCCTGGATTCCATTGGCCTGTAATTTGAATACCTTGTTAAAGGAAAAATGTTTTTGCTGTATTTATTGGTGATCCTGTTTTCTTAAGATTTAGAGGACACTCAAAGATCTTCATTTGTTTTCTTTGGTTAAAAGAATTTATTTTTGACCATGTAGTTAATTTGTTCAAGTCAGATTTATGGTTAAAGTTGCTTTTTAGTCATTTAGTAGAGGAGTTTCTTTCAGATCAAAAAACTTGAGCCAGACAATCTGTAAATCAAACTACACATGAGAAATGTATTTCTACTCCAAGAGCTATGGACAATATTAAGGCTTGTCTTTCTGTTTTTGCTGGATTTTTCACATATAAGAGAGAGTACATTTTTTCTTCTATAAAGATCTGAAAACAAAGTATCAATTTTTCATTTGAAAGTGAAACTTTCTATTTCAAGAAATATGCGTAGCTGACAGAAAGCAAATGTGTTCTGCTTAACACAACTATAGTGTAAAGGGATTTCACGTTTAATAATTTCCAAAACCTGAATATTTAGCATTTCCTATTATCATTTTGTAGTACAGTGGTTCATAAAGTGGGTGCCGGCGAACAATTAAGGGATCGCTTGGTGATTTTCAAAAGTCAAAGAAGTTTTATACTTTGAGTTACAGTATTTTATCCATAACCCACAGAAGATAAAAATAGTAGTTAATAGTTACATTAAAAAGCAACAACATGTGTGTTTGTTAAATTAACCACAGCAATAGCGTCAGCTGCAGCAAACTGATCTTACAGCACCGGTTTAAACTTGGACACCTTTATGGCAATCATACATTAAAATAAATGCAGGTCACAACTGAATATTGCCAATGATTTCTGAGTGGCGGTCTTCAAAATTAAACCAAGAATAGACTTGTGCTGAAAACATTGTGCCCACCAGTCTCATTAGGTGAGGGTAATATTGAATTAAATGACTATATAAATTATAGCCTCGTTGTTAGTCTGTTACACTTTTTTGTGTTGTCAATATGCTTGTGTTTATATAGGCATATTGCTGTGTATGCTATATTTGTACATTTATGCCTCCGAGGAATGCCGGGGTCACAAGCCACTGGCCTTGTTATTTTGGGGGTCGTGGCCTCGTGGGCTGAAAGGTTTGGGAACCCCTCATATTGTGGATTTTTACTAAACTGCACAGTGCTGCAATCACCAATAGAGGGCAACGTAGCACCACTATTTCCATCGACGAGTAATGCAAAAAAAAAAAGGGTTGAGCTTTTTTTCCCTATTGAGCTGCGTAATTTAGCACACACGTTCACACATCAAATCTATCATATCACCAAAATATGAATCACATTTAGTGCAAGTAATATATATATATATATGTGTATATATATATATATATGTGTATATATATATATATATATATATATATATATATATATATGTGTGTGTGTGTGTATATATATATATATATATATGTGTGTGTGTATATAAATATATATGTATGTATATATATATATATATATATATATATATATATATATATATATATATATACATACATGTGTGTATATATGTGTGTGTGTGTGTGTATATATATATATATATATGTATATATATGTATGTATGTATGTGATTGTGTATATATATATATATATATATATATATATATATATATATATACACACACACACACACACACACACACACACATATATATGTGCAATGTTACTTATCTGTTATATTTTTAATGTTTAGACCTAAAAATAATTGTTGCTCTAAGTGAATCAAAATTTAGGGAGGGTTTTGTGTACATCCTAACCAAAATAAATAGGCCTACATCAATTTATGTGATGAAAAGCGGGGCCAGTTGTCATTTCCCAGCATCTGGTATTTCACTCTGTTACCACTAGATGCTGCAACACTTACATTTTGCATCAGGCCATATCAGGTGGTTTTGTTGAGAAAACGAGAAAGAGATATACCATCTCACAAAATAGTTTTTATTTCATTGTCTTGCATAATTTTATTAAATAATATAGTGTCTCCAAATTAGCTTCATTATCTTTTGTGCAGTAATTTAGGTTACAGGCTACTGTTTATTTCCGTTGCAGATAGTCATACATTGATAGAAACAGAACCTTTAAGACTTAATTTATTATTAATTTATATTAACTCAAAAAAGGCCAATAATAGTACTCTGACAGAAAAGTGCTAGAAAGGATTGTCTGAGAAGATGATGGGAAGCAATTTTAACTTGGATATCGGAGCTGAAGTAAAATATGATTTAGGTATTTATTCGAGCTTCATGAATGTGCGATTGTTTCGTGATTTATCTGCGGAGTGTTTAAGCCTGTCCGCAGAGACTTTCCAGCTCATCAGATATCCGAGCGCCTCACATGACCGGCACGCATGCAGATGTCCCTTTATTTAAGAAATAGATCTCAAATTGACTAGATTGATTTTGTCCCCTTTTTGTATTTAATAGTGGGTCGGATGGCAGCTCTTTTAATGTGCAAATGAGAACCAATGAGGACAGACTCCTAAATTCAGTTCAGACACTCAGCTGACACGAGTCGCGTCACTGCCGCCCTCGGCCAATCAGATCGCGCCGAGCCCCTCTACTTTCCCATGCACGCTCTCAAAGTTTTGACTTTTTGCAGCAAAAGACAGCAGGTTGATGAAAATGTTTTATTATCTCCCAGATCTTCATGTGAACTACCCAGAAAGACTCTCTTTTTATTTATAGATTTCAAAAACACTCTTTTGAAAGGACGACGCTCTGTTGTATCATGCAAGATCTAAAAGAACAGAATGGATATTGGCCAGAGGAGATGAGTATGAAGCTCCAGTACAACTGATTGGGATTTTTTTAGAGAAATTACTTTTTTGGCTCCATATCGCAAGGTGTCTTTTGTTTATTTTTCGTTTCTCCTCTTCATTTAGTATTCTGCGTTTGTTTTCACGTTTTCCCGGGTCACTGTCCTGCTTCTTGCGCGATATTTAGTTAAAGTTGTAGTTTGTGTCTTGGTTATGTTAGCGGTGGGGCAAATGGACGGGTCTCGCCAAAGCGCTTTCCTACTCAATACCCCACCTTTAGCTGCTTTACACAGTATGACCGAGATGAAGACGCCGCTTTACCCAGCCTACCCGTTATCTTCCACTGGACCAGCATCCTCCACTTCACCGACAGCTACCTCTCCGAATCCAGGTGGGATCCCGGTCTCGTCCCCGGGGATCAAAACCTCCAGTGGACTTTCAGCTCTCGCATCAGCCCAGCAGTGCGCGATCGCCACACCTCACGGAATAAACGACATCCTCAGCCGACCCTCGGTGGCTTGTTCTCCCGCAGGAATCTTGTCTGGACTGCCCCGTTTCAGCAGCCTGAGTCCCCCACCGCCTCCAGGGCTTTATTTCAGCCCTAGTGCCGCGGCTGTAGCGGTGGCTCGCTATCCCAAACCCCTGACAGAGCTTCCCGGCAGAACCCCGATATTCTGGCCTGGAGTTATGCAAAGCCCACACTGGAGAGATGCCAGATTTGCGTGCTCACCACGTAAGTGCACTTTTTGTTGTAGCGTCTGAATGATAACTTATTAACAATAATAACAAACATAATCACCATTAAAGGATGCGAAAATATCATTAGCTAATTTGGATTGTCTTCCTTTACAGATCAAAACTCAGTTCTGCTCGACAAAGATGGGAAAAGGAAACACACGCGACCGACGTTTTCCGGGCAGCAAATTTTTGCACTGGAAAAAACATTTGAGCAAACGAAATATTTAGCCGGCCCTGAAAGAGCCCGACTAGCCTACTCTTTAGGAATGACAGAGAGTCAAGTCAAGGTAAGACACCCAATAGTTTATGACGAAGGAACGAGGAAATCTATCTATCTATCTATCTATCTATCTATCTATCTATCTATCTATCTATCTATCTATCTATCTATCTATCTATCTATCTATCTATCTATCTATCTATCTATCTATCTATCTATCTATCTATCTATCTATCTATCTATCTATCTATCTATCTATCTATCATACAAGTCAGAGAATTCGGGGGATGATGGAGGATGATGCATGGGAGGGTCGGCATAATATGTTTCTTCAACAGTTTGCAATGCTTTAATTTATGACTTTTATTTACTAATTTATTTTCTATATCATTGTTGGCTATTTACAGGAGCAGTCTCGTTTTAATGTTCAATTACAGACTATTGTATTTAGCCTATTTCACGCGTTAAAATAATTTAAAATGAATGAATAAATGAAAATGCAATATGCTCTTTTGCAAATATTTATTACAATTATTGCAATAATAGGCTATAGATCTGAAAACCTCTTAACCCTGCTCGTATTTTTTCTGTAAATATGTTTAATGTAATTCCCTGTTTTTTCCTTGAAAGTTTATTTTAAAATATTTTTCCAGCTCTCCAGATTAGTCATGAAAATAATTTTAATTTAAGTTTTTTTTCCTCAAAAGCTGATTCAAAATGATTTATTTTTCCAGCAGGTTAAGACAGGAATAATCACTTTAATTTCCGAACAGACTGTTATAGTAATGTCCATTTGGCATGCTGAGTTTATTTTATTTATTTATTTGTTAATTTTGTAATGAATCATAATTTATCTGTTTATTAAAATAAATTTTATCTCGCTTTCAATCGTAAAGGTGTGGTTTCAAAACCGAAGAACAAAATGGAGAAAACGGCACGCGGCTGAAATGGCCTCGGCGAAGAAAAAACAAGATTCAGAAACCGAGAGGCTGAAAGGAGCTTCGGAAAATGAAGACGACGACGACGACTACAATAAACCTTTAGACCCAAACTCGGACGATGAAAAAATTACACAGTTACTGAAAAAACACAAACCGAACACAGCTCTTATCATTCACACGTCGGAAAACGAGAGCTCGTAAAAAGGAAACGGGAAATGGGTTGTCAGATTCTTCAAGAAGTGTCAAAATTAATATATGCTACTTTTCCCCCACCAAGTTTGAGCTCTGGTTTGAGAGGAAGGATGCAGATCAGAGGAATATGCACTATTGGTGGAACTGAACGTGCATCAGTGTCTGCTATAGACACGTTTCAACATAAAGACAACGGTACTTTTTTGTAAATTAACAGCGTGAGTTGTATCGCATAGGAATTATATTACTGTGAATATTTATGTGTAAAATATTTTGAATAGTAAACATGACAGAATTCGTTCACTTCGCTTCAGTTTAATTTTTGGTTAAGGCTTTGTGATTTGCATTTTTTTCATATCATTAATTTGTGTAGGTGCTTATCACCACGAGTTATTTTATTTTTTCTCTGAGTGTAAGTTCCCTCAACCATTTGATCTTTAAAAATAAACAACAATAGAAATATATAACACCTTTCAGAATTTACCACACTAATGGCAAAAGACATATGAGCGACAGCTCAAATTGAGGCTCAGTCAAAAGATTTATCTGGCTTTAACAAGTGTAAATACAAACACCTAACCGTATATTTGTAATATAATGCATAGTGTTCGTCTCCCAATGTTAGGATGTTTCTTTTATTTTCCCCCATGATTAATTTATGATATTTTAAGTTTGTAACAGTGTTTTGGATCCTGCAAAATGCGCCATGCAGGTTCGTGTGTATTGCACTTTTATTTAATAAAATGTTAAACGTATGGGATATTTTCCTTTTTGTTATCCAAATATAACTATTTTGTGAATAAATCACAGTTGAGATTTCAGGCATTCATAAAACGTTACTTATGATTGAGCAGTTTGTTTTGGGTGACCCAATTTATGAATCTGCTTCGGGAAGAAGTTGTTTCACTTTTGCATAAGCATTAGCTATATATATTAAATAATTTGTATTATTGTTCGTTAATTTTTTTTCAGAAAGTAAATAAGCTTCTCAGGTATTGTCTTAATATTTTACATAATTGTTTTATTACGAAGAAATCATTACTCTGAGCACTTACATTAAAATATAGTCTACTGAATTTCAGTCAACTAAAAAATGTCGATGGGAAAGGTTATATTGCAATATTGACGAAATAATGAAAATAGAAAGCGGGTTTTGGCGGTCTTCAGCTGATCGCGTCACAGCTTCAATATGTCAGCTGATTCGCACGATTAAATCACCATGTTCTTTGGAAATTGGAAATCATTCAACCGATTTGTTCTCAACAAACCAACAGAAAAAATATGGTTAGATGATGCGCATGCCGTGCAGCCTTGTATAATCAGAAAATATTTTGAGCTGGTATTTTTGAAGGACATCATGTCCAGTCCTTTTCCACAGGTCACTCAACCCATATAAATCACTTATTGGAAGCGATGCATCGTTAACTATTCTAGGCAACATTAAGCAGTGCAGATAAATTGAAAAAATAAACATTAATTTAAAAACTTTAATTTGTCATTTACATATTCGTTTTGTGTAGATTTTGATGCTCAGATAATTGCTTAACTACAGAATTAGGCTAGCCAATAAGGATTCATAAAAACGAAATAATTTCAAACTATTATTCATCTGGGAAACAACAACAACAATAACAACAACAACAATAATAATAATAATAAATTAATAATAATAATTAATAATAAAATAAGTTACAAAAGGAGATTCCAATGCATTATGAGAACTATTTCGGTCCTAAATGAAACCTTTCAGTTTTCGAAAGTGCTATTTTTTTCCTTAAATTTTTTATAACATAAGGGACGTTTTTCTTTTTTTAAATAATTGTAAAGAACAATTTGTGCTATCGAAATATTTCATTGATGTTAAATATTCTTTCTGAAAAATAACTTTTCTTTTTAGAGTGTGAATAAGGAAAGACAGCCTTTAGCTGTTGGGCATTTGGCACATTATTTAATTATTACATTATCATACGCTTGCGTGGAGCAGAAAAATATCTAGTTTGAAACAGAAATTGTAATTAATAATGGGGAAACTGAGATTAACTGGCACAATTATAATAATAATAATAATAGTAGTACACTGAAAAAAATTATTCAAAGATGATTCCTTGGATTTACTCAATTTCTTTACGTTAAGAGGTTGTAAACAATTTATTTGGGCTGAATTTAAACAAACAAATTAAGTTGAACATTACTAAACTTAATTTGTTTGTTTAAATTTAACACAAACAAATTGTTTGCAACAGTTCTGCATGCAACACTTTTTTCAGTGTAGTAGTAGTAGTAGTAGTAGTAGTAGTAGTAGTAGTAAAGCATCTCAAAAAAGAAGGGGGTATTTTGGGAAAGGCTTTTTAAATTTTCGATTTCGTTGTGCAAATTTACAAATAATATTATTCAATTTGCACAGATATAATAATTTTGTACTTTACAAGTTTAGGGAAAAAGAGAGTCGTGTTTAGCTTCCATTAACCTCAATTAAAAAGTAAATTTGTTGCAATTAATTTAAACTGAACTAAACTGAACTTCAACCCTGAAAACTGAACTGACACAGTTTCAATTTACTATAAACTTCTATATTAAGCTACTTTGACACAATTTACATTGTAAAAGTACTATATAAATAAACATGAATTAAATTTAATTGAATTAAATAAAAAAGCTAAATATACAAGCGCGCACCATATGGTCAGTTTGTAAATGCAGAAAGTTAAATTGGCTGGTTTAATTTTATTAAAATTAAACAGTCTTTCTTGACTCCATTTTATTATTTTTTAACAATGTCAACGACTTGTTTTGATTGCATTTGTTGCGAACTTTTAGGACTTCTCATTACGTACACTTCATGTTTATTTCTTTTCTCAAAATCCGTTCCCCGATTTGTTTTGTTTTACAGAAGCATCAATGCTATTTTCGTTGCATTGCTTAATATTATTTTTGTCTCAAGCACTGAAGATGTGTCAAACTCTAATGAATCTGTCCTTATTTGGCTACATGTGTAGGCCAATGACCTGATGTCAATAAGGTATCAAATTACTGTTGAGTGAGAGCTTAATGAACTCTCATCTGCAATAATTAATCTCTGATTGCTTCACATTAAAATACATTCATGAATATGCTCATCAACTCTCTCATACTGTACAAAGCCATTTCAAACGAGGACATCTCGAAACGAGCAGACACAAAAGAATAACAATGCTGAACGGTGTCTGATTAATTAGTGACCCTGAGCATTCTGCTTATTATTCACAATAAGAAATTACATAATAAGAAAGTTTCTTCTCGTTTATTTTGAAGACGCATGATAGACACGCTCTTTAAACCACACTGTAAACAAATACAGTCGGCTTGTATTGGGACAACATCAAAAATGTATAAAAAAAGTTAACTTATTAGTTTTTACAAATTTAAGTGGACCGAACACAAAACAATTAAGCTGTCTCAACGAAATCTCAAGAACTGTGTTGTTTCAGCTTATTTTTAATGAGCAGTTTTAACAAGCAGCCAACAATACTCTTGATTTATTTAATTTTATTTTCAATAAAAATGTTAAGCACACATTAATATGCATTTTAAAGTAGGCCCTACTCATACATAAACATTCATATAACATCGTTTGCCATGCATTTGAGCAGGTGGACCAGACACAGACAGGGAAGACCTGGTTCTGCTGGCTTGCTGGTTGGTTCCCCCTGATCTGGGTAGAATTATGATCCATCAGCGTGGTCCAGGTGTGCTGAACATGGCGTCTGTTCCTCAGGGGAGAGATCTTAGCATCTGCTGAGTGCCTGCTGATGTAGTGTTGTCGCACAGATCCAGAAACAGCGCTGGGGCTGCAGCTGGCCACATGATCCCGGGTCAGTGCTGCTCTCCCATCACACACTTGTTGGAAGTCGAGTTAATTAGTTGAGAAATAGTAGTTGCTTCATACAGGCCTTATGAGAAGACGTGTATTATCTGATCTGTGTGGTTTGTTTATTTATTTATTTATTGTGTGTGTGTGTGTGTGTGTGTGTGTGTGTGTGTGTGTGTGTGTGTGTGTGTGTGTGTGTGTGTGTGTGTGTGCGTGCCACTGAGAAAATGAATGGAATGCCTGAAATCCTAAATTCCAATTCAGCTGGAAAAAGGATGTAGCCTAGCTGTATAGGCTAATATGGATTTCTAAGTTTATTATTGATATTGAAGTTTAAAGAAAGGAGAAATTGGTCAAAAGATATTACAAATGCCATATATCAATATTTATTTTTATTTAATATATTTTATTAACCTACAGGCCTACATTACTGCACAACTGAACTAATCAAATGTGACGGATAGATGAATGAAATAATTTATTGACCAAGGAGGAATAACACTTCATTTCCCAGGATGCACTTGCATGTCCTCAAATCACATTTCATTAAATTGTACTTCCTGTCATTAGTTCAACTTCCTATACGGTGTGACCTTTTAATTCCAGTGTTAAGTTCTTTATTGCAAGCGTTCTTGTTTTTCAGTTTAATTTCTAATGTTCTAAAGCTCTGCTTTTAGTTTCTACAAAACAAATGAATTCAAATCTACTCGAAATACATCTTCAAACACCTCTGCTGCATAAAAAGGCGCAAGATTAAGAAAATAATCCACCAGCCCGTATGCTGCAGTTCCCAGGCTCCGTGACAGTGGGTTTTTCTCCACACACATCTTCATCTGTGGCCCTGGGTAAGTTGTCTTTTAGCATGTAGCGATGTGACTAATTTGCTGATAACTGTGGGTTTTGGATAAAGAGCCCCATTGATGTGGTCATGTTCTACAAGAGATTACATACAAGACTGTGTCACAAGAGGCTGCAGGCGTAGAGAATGAATGCTGGCTTACATGCGCCTCAGGCCTTATCTTTTTCCCAGCCATTTGGAGAGGCCTGATAAAGAGCACCTTGGGATCCCCTATTATAAAAAAACCCCGGTGTTATAATGGTGCACTGAGCTTGCAGCTATATTTACAATGCATCAAAGGGTTACCCTTATTGAGCTTTGATATGATTTCATTGCTTTACCTGATTTTCCGATTGATCAACTATCGATTATAATTGACCGATAATCGTTTTTTTAATCTATCAAACTGACGATATTAATTTGCTGACAAGGCGTAAACGATGTATAGTAGTTGTTACATTTTTTGCTTAATTTGCAAAAAAAGTGCCTAGTGCAACTGGGTTATGTGCAAACAACAGTATAATGGCCGGAGCAGATTGAGTGCGAGTGTATGCATATTAATAGTGCAAACTAAGATGGAGAATATAGTGTGCTACTTTGCAAAAAATGAAACCGTTTATGTCCACTGGTTATCCATTTAAAAGTATGATAGCCGATGGGAAAAAAAGAGTTCTTGAGTCTGGCAGTCATGCATCTCACACTCCTTTACCTCCGCCCTGAGGGTAGGAGTGTGAATCTTCTGTAAAAAGTTTCTTAGGTGCATTTATTTGATCAGAAATTCGTTATATTTGTTCTGTGAAGTAACTGTATTTGAATAAATGTAAAGATCATTTTCTAATTTCATTTACATTTGGAAAATATAGATTTTCAGCGTCATTAAGGATTATATAATAGAAGATATAGACCTAGTTTATAATGATATTGTGTACAATTGCATTCTGAACAATTTAATTCATTCCTGCTGAAAGAAAATTATTGACTTAAAATGTATTGGTGATTAGCGATTGGCTCAAAAATGATCCGAGCACTCTTAAAGCGAAAGTTCAGTCAAATTTAAATTTTGTCATTTATTCACCCTCCAATTGTAAATCTGTTTCTTTCTTCTGAGCGCAAAAGATATTTCATAGAATGTGCAAACCAGCAGCCATTGACATCCATAGTGGGGTTTTTTTCTACTATGGAAGTTAATGGCTCCTGATTTCCAACATTCTTCAATATCTTTTATCTTTAACACAAGGGGAAAAATCTCATTAATTTTAGATGGTGAGTAAATAGTGAGTACATTTTAATTTTTGGATGACCTGTTCTTTTAAGCATCTAGAGCAAAGTTGTAAATCAGCAAATGAAGTGCTTGGTTAATCATTGCTCTTCTGAAGTCTGTAATGCTGGAGCTGCAGGTAATTGTGTAGAGTTGGTTTGAGGTCTCTTGAGTAAATATTTGTATTGTTCTCCAGGAGCTGGGGTTTCGGAGGGCATCTTGGGTGGTTTGAACACACTTCGATGTTTATAATCTCATGTAATCTTGTCTAGTTATGTTCTTATGATCTGTCAAAGCCTTTGGTTGGAGTGGCTTACAAACAAAATCAGGTCTCACAATCAGATTGTGGTAAACAACCCAAGATAAGCAGTTTTAAACTAATCTGAGTAGAATTTGTACACTGTGAACAAACAAACACAACAACAGGTGGGTTCTGTTAAACATGTTAAACTGAGATTCATGTTTAAAAACTTTTCTCTTAAACTTTTTAGAATGCTTTATATTCATTCATTCATTCATTCATTCATTCATTTTCTTGTCGGCTTAGTCCCTTTATTAATCTGGGGTCACCACAGCAGAATAAACTGCCAATTTATCCAGCATGTTTTTACACAGAGGAGGCCCTTCCAGCTGCAACCCATCTCTGGGAAATGCTTTATAAACAGTTAAACTATTGTAAAATATTCATTCAATCATTTTCTTGTCGGCTTATTCCCTTTATTAATCCGGGGTTGCCACAGCGGAATGAACTGCCAACTTATCCAGCAAGTTTTTATGCAGCGGATGCCCTTCCAGCCGCAACCCATCTCTGGGAAATATATTGTAAAATATTATTGAAGATAAATCAGTTGTGAATTTAGTGTTTTGGTAGAAAATTGAAAGAAAATGCAAGTTGTAATATATGTATATAATGTTTTTTCTTTGATTTAACTATTGCGAGATTTAAAAAATATGAAAATTAAATTAGATTATTAAAATTAGCTTCTTTTAAGAAGTTTTATTGTATGTTTAGTTATTTTTGATTTAAATCAATCCTTTGTAACTCGATGAAATGCAGTTTGCTTTAAAATTATAAAACTAATTAAAATATTACTTTATGATCTATTATTCATATGTATAATTTAAAAAGTATTTATTTGTGTACTATTTTAATTTAACAAAATAGGCTTCCTCCAGGTGCTCCAGTCTCTCCCCCAAGTTCAAAATCATGCAGTATAGGTGAATTGGATGAACTAAATTGGCTAAATTAATTTGTAGTGTATGTGTGTGAATGTGAGAGTATATGGGTGTTTCCCGGTGCTGGGTTATGGCTGGAAGAGCATTCGCTGTGTAAAACATACGCTGGATGAGTTGGCGGTTCATTCCGCTGTGGTGACCCCTGATTTATAAACAGACTAAGCTGAAGGAAAATGAATGAATTATTATATATAAATAAAGCAGTTGTGAGTTTTAATATTTGCTATGTTAATATTGAGAAATCATGTTGATTTATTGCTCATCTACATATTTTTTGTTTGATTTTTACTTCTTTTTTCAGATGAAAAAATAGTTATGTTTAAAATATATGTGGCATTTAAATTAGGCTATCAGATTATTTTAAGAATTTTTATTGTATGTTTAGTTGTATTTGTTTTAAATTAATTAACTTATTCCTTGGTAACTCGATAAAATGCAAATTTTATTTTAAATTATCAAAATAATGAAAATATTATATTATTGTCTATTATTCATTTGTATAAAAAAAAAGTAATCAATCATTTACTATTTTAATTATTTTAATATTCAGTTTCCTCCGGGTGCTCCGGTTTTCCCCACAGTCCAAAGACATGCAGTATAGGTGAATTGGATACTAAATTTTCCGCAGTTTATGTGTGTGAATGTGAGAGTGTATGGGTGTTCCCAGTGCTGGGTTACAGCTGGACATCTGCTGTTTCATTCCACTGTGGTGACCCCTAATGAATAAAGCGACTTAGCTGAGGCTGAATGAATGAATTGATAAATATAAATAAATCATTTGTGAATTTGTTAAATTGCTATAAAAGTATTCAGAAAGCATGCTGATTTGTTGCTCAGTTTAGGGTTTTGGATAGAAAACGACAGTTAATCTCTACATTTTTGTGTTTTATTTGAACTTTTTAAAAAATATTAAAAATATTTAAATTTAAATAAAAGACGTTTAAATTAGATTATTTGAAGAATTTGTTGTATGTTTAGTTATGTTTTATTTTTTAATTAATTAACTTAAATTAATCCTTAGTCACTGGTAAATGGAAAGTTCACTTTCAAATAATAAAAATAATAAAAAATATTGTTTTGTTATCCAATATTTATCTGTATAATTTCAAAAAATAGTCAATAATTTACTATTTTTATTTTAATATTCAGTTAACAAATTGGGGTGACACAGTGGCTCAGTGGTTAGCACTGTCACCTCACAGCAAGAAGGTCACTGGTTCGAGTTCTTTGTGGAGTTTGCATGTTTCCTGTGTTCAAGTGGGGAGGCCAAAGATATGCACTATAGGTGAATTGGTTTGAATAAATTGGCCATAGTGTATGTGTGTAAATGAGTGTGTATGAGTTGAGTGTGTTTCCCAGTGGGTTTCAGCTGGAAGGGCTTCCGCTGCGTAAAACATATGCTGGATAAGTTGGTGAGTTATTCGGCTGTGGCGAATCCGGCTTAGTCCCTTTATTCATCAGAAGAAAAATAAATGAATGAATTAACAAAATTAAAAATTTGATTAACACTGTTTTAAAATGCATTTTAGACCAATTTAAAAATACATATATTTTTTTTAATTTAAGTTTTGGTTGACTACCCGGACTCAAGTCCATTTTTTCTTGTCATTGCTAACAGTGGTCTGTATAAGCTTAAACTATAGATGCTTTTCTGTACTAACAATTCACTTTCATGTACATGTGTTTATCTTAGTTGATATTAATTAACTAATACACTACATTAAATGCCAAACGTGTTAATAGTATTTATTGTACTTGTGCTAACATAAACAAATGCCAAACAGCTTTAATTTTATTAAAAAAAGATGAGTGAATTCTTTAACAAATGGTCATTGTTTGTTAATATCAGTCAATCAATTAAGCATCATTAACTAATGGAACCTTATAGTGAGTTATATATGAATCCATAAAATATGCTTATTCCAAAGCCATAAAGCAGCGCATTGGCATTTTGTTTAATGATGCTGATGGTAATGGTGGGGTTGGGGAGGGGAATAATGACAAAATGAGCACCTTCAATAGACGCTCGGGCCATGAATAAACTGCCCTCATCGGCCCAGTCCAGAGTCCTGCATTTTATTAGCAATAGCCATGCTAAAATAACCTGCTAACACGTCGCACAGCGCGGCAATAATAACCTCCTCAATCATATTTTAAAAGTCACGTCAAGCCAGGCCTGTATAATTCATCTCTATGCAAATACATCAATGTCAGCCCATTAGTGTATTGCTAAAGAGGCTTTTTATTAAAATGCATTCTTGCCTTGTCCTTTTTTTTTTGTCATCTCTTTTTTTTTTTAACTCACTCCCAATAAAACATGAGCCCTATTGGCCAAGAATTATAGCAACTATTAGAGTAACATATGGACAGCATGCACTCGGAAAATAAAAACCAACAGATAAAGTAGCAGGGTCATGGCAGGGTACAAACACTTAGGAAAATGGCAGCGGAGTAATAGATTTCCCTGTGCCACTGGAATCAAAGCCTTATTATACATGCATTTAGAGCTGTATTGTGTGGCTGGATTTGCAAGAGGGAAGTTATGACCGGTGCCATGAATTAAAAAGACAATAAAAAGGTGATAAAGTGCATGCTGGATGTATTAAATGTTTTAATGAAATTAAAGTAGTGGAGGAGCTGTGTGACGTCTCGATCATTCTATGATAGTGACATTGTGGAGAGTGAGAAAGTGATTGAGAGGGGGGGGGGGGGTAGCATGGGTTGAGCAGGAATCAGCTGATAGAAGAGTTCCTGTCATTGGAAGACACCGAGATGAAGCCAAGTGTCATTCAGATCCAAAGATCTAATCAGAAGTGAGAAAAACTAGGATTGTCACTTGATTTTATGTATATGTATGTATTATGTATATGTTGATGTTTATATATATATATATATATATATATATATATATATATATATATATATATATATATATATATATATATATATATATATATATATATATATATATATATATATTATTTTTTTTTTAATCGAGCGATTTAAATGTTCAACATTTTCATAAACCAACGTTGGGATAGTTTTTCAATTGCATTTAAATGACACTTTTTAACCCAATGATTGGGTTTGTCAATTTTAACCCCAATTTTGGGTTACAACGTCCCAGAATATTGTAGAGAGTATACAGCTATATAAAAAAATTAGAGACCATCCACTTGAAGAATCTTGGTTTCTCAGGGTTTATGATTTTGAAACTACTGGTGTCCATATTTAAATTAAAAATGTTGTTATTAATAGTCTTTTTTTTTTTTTGCATTAAAAGCAAAAATGTGCTGTTTTTTTTTTTTTTTAACAAAACCAATGTAAATTAGAGCAACAGAAAGTAGCTTTAAGTAAATGACCAATTGTCATTTATCAAAAAAGCTCTTGATGACAATATTTTGATTTAAAATGTGTTAGACATGATAACAGACCTTAAAGAAATCATTTTACTTAAACCAATATTTATTAATTAATTCCAATAAATGCCATTGGCTTAAATATTCATGCCAGGTATAGGAATTGTTTGATTTATTAGTATGTTTAGATGCAAAAACCTCTAAATGAGTCTGAATATTTCTTCTTAAATGAGCAGTTTTATCAGGCTCCTGTGTGCAGGTTTAGTAATTTCACGTTGGGGGCAGAAGATAAATCCTTCTCATTGTCTTTAAAGTGAAATAACTCAACATAAACAGGAGACCAAATTTTTTTATTTTCGATGGACATTTCAGATGGCCTTTACAGGTTTTTACTTCTCAATACCTCGTTTATTCTTTAAATGTCTGATATCATGTAATACACTGTGCATTACTTAATTTCATCATATAATATATACAAATCAATGGATAGCTGTATACACTTAATATATGGTATCTTTAAACATTTGTACTGTTTTCTCTGTCTACCTTCCATATGTGCAGATATACAGCTATAGCATGTCCGTAGTCAGCCTGGTGAAAGAGGTGGTTATTTTTTCCTAAACTATGGACCTTTTTGCATTTATTTGCCTCATTTTCTTTTTAATTATGAGGTTTAAATACTTTTTGAGTATCAACCACACTTTTGATGTACCAAAAAACATTTCCTAAAAATTTGGAAAAAAAAGACAAAAACAAATTTTCTAATAAAAATGTATTACATCATATCATTAGAAAAAAAGGATGCTGTTCAAGTTTTAAATGAAAAACTAGTCTATTGTCATTTATTGGGCAAACACAAACTAGCCAGCACATTTAACTTTCCTCAGTCATGCTGAAGCAACCATCAAAAGAGGATTCTGCTTGGTCTTAAAGCCTTTTTCTATGGTTATTTTCAGTTTGTTATTTTGGCATAGCAGTCAAAATAGAACAAATGAGCTCGTGTATGGGATAAATTCTGGACCTTTGTCAGTGAGGGGTGGGTCTTTCGAACCATCAACCCCCTAGCTAGGGGCCCGTATAACGGTCAATATTTTTTTTTAGCCTATTTTAATCAATTTATTTAAATGTTAGTGTCTAAATCAGTAAAAGTAAGGTGGCAAAGTATTCTTTATTTATTTATTTATTTATTTATTTATTCGGAAGCCTCGGGTGAAACCAGCAGAAAACGAGGGGTTTATCTGCTAGAAAAAGTTTTATGAACCGCAAAAACAGTAAAGTGAATCCTGCACATTCTCCACGTGTTTACCGTGTTGTGTTTGGCCGAATGCGGTGTTTTCGGGGCCTGATTACCCGCTTATAAGTCTAATGCTTTAGCGGGGCCAGTGGATCCTGTCATGCCTGCGTGAACAGTGGATTTTTCTCCTTTATGGTGTCATTAATTTACCGCGGATCATTAGCCCTCATACAAACCCATGTTTTGACAAATGTAAGCAGTGAATTATGTACATAATGTACCGCGGCCGTCCGTGAATGAATCACATGATAAACAGGATCTGCCCTGGCATATTACCCAAATGTGTTTCAGGGGGTGTCTTTCTGTGCCCAGACTCGTCACTCCATTACCGGGACAGCTCACTCAATAGCGGCTGTGTGTCTGACACATGCGGCCATTCACAAGCTTTTCATTGTGACCGCCGGTGCGTTCCGGCTAACAGCATTAAATATCGGGTCTGATGAAAAATGATGAAAAAGTGAACATGGAAATGATATTACGCTGCGTCTCTGGTTTCTTGTGCCCCGCGCGCTGCGCTTCCTGAAATATGGAATTTTAAGCGAACGCGCGGCGTGAATTTCATTGATGAGCTCGGCCGTATTTTTCTGTCATTTGTCTCGACATGTATTTAACATTTTTGCTAGTGGTTCAGACTGATGTAAATTAGGGTGTGATGCTGAGTGTTTACGTGCTGTGGAAGAAATAAAGCAAAAAACCTGTCGTCAGCTTAACATTAATGTCATTTTATTAAAAACACTTGTATGTGATGTTGCTTACTTAAGCATGTGACACAATTTAACAGAGGGATTGACTGAAATTGGCCCTAGACCACAAAACCATTGTCATTTTTTAAAAATTGATTTGACTTTTCTAAAAGCGGGTTTGTATTTCATTTTATCTGTCCTTTGCCCAGTAGATCGGGCAATTTTTTTTGCAGTTTTTCAGAACTTTGATTTGTTAATGTCTTGTTATAATCGGGTTAAACCGACCCTGAACCTTTTTGCATGGAAATATATATATATATATATATATATATATATATATATATATATATATATATATATATATATATATATATATAGCTATATATATATATATATATAGCTATATATATATATATACATCACACACACACACACAATGTTTTTTCTTTCGTGCCTTTGCTTTCCATTGATGTTTGGGTTTGTTGAAATAGAACACTTATACAATTTGAAAATGTTTCCATCAGAGTTTTGAAAAAATTAGATAGATAGATAGATAGATAGATAGATCATCATTTTAAATGGTCTATAGTGCTTAGTAATGCACACTAGGCTACTAAACAAAATTGAGGCTTTTACACATATACAGTGAAAAATTGACTAAATATCTTAATGGATAATAAAATAAAATTTTCTAATGATTTTTGGCATGAAAAAAATATATAATTTTGACCCTTATAATGTATTTTGGCTGTTGACAAAATATTTATCCATGAAACAAGACTGCATCCAGGGTCAGAACTATGTAAGTTTTAAATGACAGTAGCAACAATACACAATAAAAGCAAGCTAAAATATGAACAGAGCAATGACATAGTTGAATTAAAACAAACAAACAAAAACAACCACAAAGCATATGACCTAAAAACAAAACAAACAACTGAAAATAGGTTAACACAAACTCAAGAGTTTAAATAAAAGAAACAATTTAAATAGCAGAAAAATGAAGCAATAACATAAATCTATAAACAAGAGTTAAACTCAGAAACACATCTGTTTAATAAAACATCAGCAAAGAAACAAACCAAAATATTTTAACAAAAAAAGAAAATATTTAAATAAAAAACAGAGCTATTATATCATCAACAAAGCAAGCAAGAAAAATAAAGTGACAACATGAATAAATGGAAAAATAAAAACGGTTTAAGCCCAGTTATAAAAACAACAAGACATTAACAAAGCAAAGTTCTAAAAAAATTCCAAAAAATAATCTACAGGGCAAAGGAAAGATAAAATTAAACCCAAATCTCAAACAAACTGCTAAAATATTGTTAAACTCAAATAACAGTAACAAAGCATATAAAAAAATGATATAACAACTAACAAAATGCAAACAAATGAACACATGAACTTAAAACTCCATCATTTAATCAAAGAAACATCAAGAAAGTCAATTCAAAATAAACCAAATAGAGCACCCCAAACAAACAAATGTTGAACTGTTTATCATCAGCTGGAGGAGACTATTATCCAGCTTTTTTTCTCCTTTTGCCTATTGAATTTGGATGATTCATGTACATGTTTCACAGTTTTATAGCTTGGGTTAGAGCTTAAGTGGGAGACCAGAGCATGAACTCCACGCAGCCTCTTGCTGACCGGCGCTAATATCTAAAATGCTTCTTATGACCTACTTATGAAGTCAATCTTTGTGAATCTATTGATCTGAATGCCAAATCCGAGACTGCAGGCTCATGCAAACGGACGAAGGACGATGAGCAGAGAAGATCTTAAGTGCATTGTTTTGACCTCTCGCCTCCGATTCACCACATGACCAGAGACCCAGACGGTCCTTTCTGTCAAAAGTCGGAGGTCAAATGTTCCACAAGAGGTCATTCGCCATCAGTTTAATTTAATATTTGGACAATGGAGTAAATACATAAAAGAATGAAATGCTTTTAAAGAGGAAGACTTTAAGTCGGTGGGGGATGGACTCTAATTGAATGGACTCCTGATTTCACTGCCAAAGATGTTTTGGTGCGTCTTTAATCAATGCTTAAGGCTCATAAAATCCCTAGGTCATAGTCAGGCATATTTCCATAATCAATAACGACGAGACCTCAAGTTCAGCAGGCTATGATCCTGTTCATGCCTCTTTATTTTTCATAGAGATATTTATCACTATTGCTGTCACAGAGAATTGGAAACCACATATAAATGCACATCTCGAAAACTAAAAACAGTTTAGTTTTTTCTGCTTGTGTGTGTGTGTTTAAATCCCAGTTCAGAGACATGTTAATATATTTACAATTCAGCTAAATATATTTAGCTGAAATGAGTGAGCTAAGTTGGCTGTAGTGTATGTGTGGGTGTTAATGCAAGAGTGTATGGGTGTCTTTCAGTGTTGAGTTGTGGCTGGAAGGGTATCCGCTGCATAAAACAGATGCTGGATAAGTTAGTGGTTCATTTCGCTGTGGTGACCCCTGAGTAACAAAGGGACTAAGCCGAAAAGAAAATGAATGAATGAAACTACTATAAAGTATTTTTTTATGCAAGTTGTCCCATAATTTTATTGTTTTTTAGGAACTGCAAGTTCATACCACAAAATTTCATACAAGTTGTTTTGTTTGTGTACGCTTTTCTCAACATTCTGACAGTCCTTTTAATTTTTTTTTATACTTGAAACAAAATTGCAAGAAAGGAAAGCTTATATCTGCTAAAACCTCAAGTTCACAGGTTGCAATTTTGAAAAACAAACTGGCAGTTCTAATTTAAAAAAAAAAGGCCAGAATTATGACAATTGTTAAACTGTTAAAAAGTTCAAATGAAATCTCTTGCACTCCCAAAGTTATATCTTGCATATGACGTCACCTTGGAATTATAAGGTCCTATCTGCGTTCTGAATGATTTAGAAATATTGAGCTTTAACGTTTTTGCCATACATTGCAAAAAGTATGTGTGTAACATTTGATTTTTAAATAAAAAGTCTTAATGTAAACAAATGATAAACACATCCCATAATGTAAATAAGTTGTCATTTAATAAGAATGTCAATGACTCAATTTTGACATTAATGTCAGATAGAACCTTATAATTCTAAGGTAACGATTTGCCTTTTTCTAAATTGCCCAATTCAGAAAAAGAAGTCAGAATTGCCAAACATTTGGAACTGTAAGAGAAGAAGCTAGAATTCTGAAACTTTTTTTAGTTCTATGCTGGATTTGTAGGTTTGTAGACTTTCTCACAATGCTGAGTTGTTTTTTGTAACCTGTATCACTAGTTTGTCTTTTTTCTTATGGTGAGTTTATAACTTTTATTTGTGCAGTAAAATGT